>NC_056731.1:661900466-661947966 GCF_019279795.1 Protopterus annectens
AATATCTGACTTTGGTATGTAATTTTCATCTACTGTTTTTTTTTTCTTTTTTTTTTTAGTGATTTGTTGATAAATTAGGCTCCTGTCATATTTAATTATAGCAAACCATGATGGCAATTTCATTTTCCTCCACAATCATTTCTTACAGTGCTTATCAGCATACTGGTTTTCTTGCTATAAAGTGTTTTTCAACATACTCTCCCTTATGGTTTATTCGTTGGTAACACAGCATCCAATCCACTAACTTTCTACTACACTTCTTAGCAACATATAATAAATACATTGTGACAAAATCCTAGGGAAGAATACATTTTATTAAGTAAACAGTTCATCAGTAAGTACTTTCATATGTAATACAGTCATCCTATACTTTGGATGAGACATTGAACCTAGGTCCCATCGGCCTGAGTTAGTGGAGGTTCGAGTGGATGTAAAAGATCCCATGATCCCATGGTTCTTATCAAAAAGTGTAGGGGAAGTTCTTCAGTGGCCTAGCCAAATCTCCCCTAGTAGTATAAATACCACTTTGGGTCTCCCTTGAAATGATACTGCAAATCTAGTAGGACCAACCCCATCTACAAAATGTACATGAGAAAAAAATGAAAACATCAGCAGACCACCACTTACTAGTGAACTATTATTTAATAAAAGTTAATCTTTTAGATTCTATCCATAAACTGACCAACACTGACCTGAACTCCAACACCACATTTCCTCCCCAAAAACCCTCTTACCACACCCTTTTTTCTCTTAAACCTATTCCCACCACATACATTAAATTCCTTCCACAAAAACTAAAACCTTGTTCTCCATCGGCTGACAATTCACCCCCCTCTTTCTCAAACTAGCAGCTGACTCTATAGCCTATCCAGTTTCCATACTTATCAATAGATCAATCCATGAAGCCACGTACCTGAGATCTGGAAATCTTTCTATTCTATAGCTTTACATAAAGGAGATAACTCCACTGATCTATCCAACTTCAGACCTATAGCAATACTATCCCCTCTTTGAAAAATACTCAAAAAATGCATTCACTCATAGCTTCTCAAATTTCTCATCCAAGAAAACCTCTTGACACCTACTCAACATGGTTTCTGTCCATACCACAGTACAACTACAGCCCTATTATCATTTACTCGTGCAATAGCCAAAGCTCATGATAATAAAAAACAATGGTTGCATGTCTATTCTTAGGCCTGTCAAAAGCCTTTGACATGGTATCACATTCTAAACTCCTAATCAAGCTATCTAATCTGAAATTCTCAGCTTCCACTCTAGAATGGTTCTCCAGTTATGTATCAACTAGACTACAGTCTGTTAGATCCCATTTGTCCACCTCCTCTTACCTACTCATCTATACAGGTGTCCCCAAGAATCCATCTTGGGACCCCTTCTATTCAATATCTTCACTAATGACCTCTATACCTCTTCCCAAAATTCCTATCTCATTCAGTATGCTAATGATTCTACTCTCATCTCCTCTTCTGAAAGCATCTCTCAACTTTACTCTTTTACCCAAAACTCTTTATTTTCTGTAGGAAGAATGCTCATGGAAAATCAACTTATTTTAAATCCCAAAAAGACTAAACTTTTACTATTTCTCCCTAAATCACTTTCTCATCTCAAATCTACCTTCACCATCTCTTCCTTAAATAAAACTATCATTAACGTTGAATCCCACACAAAATTACTTGGAATGATAATAGATGACCAACTCATATTTGACCTCCATGTCCAACAGTCCATCAAGGAAACAAACTAAAAACTGGGCCTTCTCTATAGGAACAAAAAATTGTTAACTCTTGATTCTAGACTGTCTTTAGCTCAAGCTTACTTAGTTCTCAGCCTTCTCTATGCTGCCCCAATTCTCACAAGTCTTCAGTCTTCATTAATCTCTTAATTTACCACATTCCTCTCACCACTGCATTGCACTGAAAAACCTACAATGGCTCGAATTCCTCCCCCAAACTACAACTTTTACAATATAGGTATGTTGGACATTCTTCAAAAATAAAGCTTTTGAAAACCAAAAGAAAGACTTTAGTGGTTTTCTTCAACTTTTGAAACAGGAAAATATGAGATCATAGATCGAGGACTGGGTTTATTCACTTAAACTGACTTGGAAGCCTGTCCGGCTGATTGAGTTTGTCAGCTGGAATTCAATCTTTGTATGTTTACTTCTACTTAAATCTACTAACATAATAAGCAAGTTTAATGCTTAATTAGCTTTTTCTTCCTGTTCCTTGTATAATACAAAAGTGTATAAAACTATTCTCCCATTTGTTTTTGTACATTTTATATAACTTAATCATGCTAATAACCTAAGTGTATATCCCCTATTTGAATACAGCTTTATAACGGCCAGCTTTTTGAATTTTATGCCCCATTGTATAAGTATTCTGGACCTTTTCTCATCGGGTCTCCACAGAAAATGGCCTTGAGCTTAGATGGACAAACTTGGTTAACAAATGTCAAATAAATACATATGCATCACAGGAAGAGATGGATCTTGGTCAAATGGGGCCCTAGGCAGGATAATGGATCACCCCCCCCCACACACACACACACACACACAGACACACACACACAAACACACACACACACACACACACACACACACACACACACACACACACACACACACACACACACACACACACACACGTACTTGCATGCATCCCCGCTCAACAATATTTTAGTGTCTCATTACTTGCCTCTCTCTCTCTCTCCCCTGTTACCATAAACACAGATATTTGGATTTAATTTAAAACTTGTATTTCAAATCTTATAGCACAAACACTGATACCCATTTCCTGAACAAAACAATACAGTGTCAATTTGAAAATAGACTTTGCATGACCTACAGTAAACTTCTCTGCCCTTGAAACTCACATTCATTGAAACTGCATTGAAACCCACATTCATAGAAAATGTATCTGGCCAGTGGTGGAGTAAGTCTACCTTTGAGCTGTTTTCAAACAATGAGCCACCTGTGCACATTTTTAGAACCACGTATACATGCACATGCTCTATGATTCACCTTCCCAATTGTATTAAACTATATTCTTTGTTTAATATAGCACCACTTGTTAAAGTGTCTTATAGGTTCATAGGGCTATTGGCCCTAGGGCCTATATAAGCCCAGCCAAACAGTACCCTGGCTTTTGCCACCCAAGAAAATTATTTTAATGTGCCCCTGTCAAGCAGAGCCACAGAAGTGATCTCCAGGGTGAATTTCCTATCTCCCATCCAGTCATCAAGATTGTTCTTGAAGAGTGCTAATGAGCTTTGTTTGATATAGATAGGTAGTTTGTTCCAGAGTATGGGAAGTCTCTGAGACAGGAATCTATCCCTCCAGCATGTTCTGTTTATTGTGGTGACAAGGTTTAGGTCCCTAGAGCATGTAGCTCGTAGGGATTGGGATTTCTTTATGTGGAGAATGTCCAACAACTCTGGGTTTGACATAGCTTTGTATGTTAGGCAGAGATCGCCTCTGAGTAGGCGATATGTGACAGAGTAAAGCTGGAGTTTTTTGAGAAGGTCTGCGTAGGGTATCTATTTGAGGCCGGTAATCCCCTTTCTGAGGTATTTCTGTGGCCTTTCCAGTTGTTGTAGATGTCTTGTGAGGTACATACCAAAAGGGCCATTGTACTCTATAATGGGTCTAATGAGTGATGAGTAGAGGGGAACAATGACCTCTTTTTTCCTGGATGAGAAACCTTTTGTGATGAGGTGTGCCATGTAGAAGGATTTCCTGACTACTGTGACAATGTGATTATCAAAGGAGAGACTACTGTCCACCTGTGTCCCAAGGTCTCTTATCACACTTTCAGTGTTAAGTAGACTACCGCCTATGTAGTAGTTCATGGTTACAGAGTTCTTACCAAAAAGGATGACAATGCAACTTTCTGGCATTGAGCTTGAGGACATGGCTTTGACACCAGGCATTTGTCTCAGTGAGGCCCTTTTGTAGGATGTCCACATCATTAGATTTGATTATGGCTCCTAGTTTACAGTCATCTGCGAACTTTCTTAGCCAAAGACCTTCTGTGTTAGCCTGTAATTCAGAGAAGTAGATACCAAACAGGAGACGATCTAGGATTGAACCATGTGGTACTCCACTTGTCACTGGTCTGAAGTTGGATTTAGAGTCTGCTACTTTCACAGTGTGTGTTCGGTCAGTGAGCCAGTTGGCAACCCATCTTGTGACATAGGGGTTTATACCTAGTTTGGTGAGTTTGTCTATAATTCCAGAGTGGGGGATGGTGTTGAAAGCATTGGCGAGATCTAGGTAGGCTGTGTGTACCACCTTACCCTCATCTACAGCTTTGGTGACCACTTCAAAGAAGTCTATCAGGTTTAGGAGACATGATCTGCCTTTTACAAACCCGAACTGGGTAGGGTCCAGAGTTTGGAGTTTACCAATGTCATTGTTTATAAGTTCCATGATGATATGCTCCATAGCCTTGCAGACCAGGCTCATCAGGCTAATGGGGTGGTAGTTCCCGGGGTCCGTGGTGGCTCCCCCTTTGTGGAGTGGGATAACTGTTGCTGTGCTCCATTCAGTCGGCACAAAGCCTGAGGTGAGGCTATGATTCAACATGGTAATTAGGTGGGGTGCCAGTTCATTCTGTAGTTCATGTAGAATGCAGCCTGGGATGTTGTCAGGTACCATGGATGCTGTGTTCTTGGCTTTGGAGAGTGTGTTTTTTACCTGTGCAGCCATGATTACAGGTACTTTGCATTCTTCTGGTATAGAGATGGGCCCTTTAGTTAGATGAGAGAGGGGTAAAGTTAGCACTGAACCTATCTGCCAGGATGTTGGCAATATCAGTTGGTTCTGTATATTTAGTGCCATTGTGCTGTAACTCAGAGCAGATCTGAGTGTTGCCATTGAGATTCTTGACATAGCTATAGAATGCTTTGTGGTTGTCTTTAGAATCAGTGGCAATTTTGTTTTCATAACTAGCTTTGGAGGATTTTATGAGGGATCTCAGCTTCTTACTGAGGCTGACCACGAAGTTCCTCCAATCATGGGATTTTACTCTTTTTTGCAACAGTTTCTTTCTTCTGTTGTAGAGTTTGTTTATAGCAGGGGACCACCAGATTGGCTTCCTTTTTTGGGGGGATAGCATCTTGGTTCTGTTAGGGATTGCACGATCCATGCACTTGTGTAAGTGCTTATAAAATGCAATTGTATAGGATTCAGCAGTCGCATCTCTATTGTCCGTCAGCATGGGTGTCGTGAAGTTTGCCAGTTCTGTCTTAAGAAGCGTGAAGTTGGCTTTGGATATATTCTTTACGGTGGTTTCCCTAATGGGGGGATGGGGCTGGGATGTGGATGTCTAGGGTGATTTGCTTGTGATCGGAACTGAACAATGAGGAATTGACCTCTGGTGTGGAACACTGGTTTCCCGTATTGGTAATGACCAGGTCTAGGATATTGCTGCCCCTGGTGGGGGTGTGGATAAGTTGATCCAATGCATTGGAATTAATGAATTCCAGAAAACGTTGAGCACAAGAGTTTTGAACATTTTTTCAGTAAGCAGTGAAACAAAACATATGAACCAATAATGACAAGTCTACCCATTTCAGAACATTTCAACCATAAAAGGCCAGTCAAACTGCTCTCATTACAATCCACCAATATCAGTCAATATGCACAACCTCTGCAGAAATACAACTCATCTGAACAATTCCACATTAACTAATGAAGAGGTTGCAGCTGGTAAACAACTTTGCATTTCAGTGCGTCATCTATAAAGTCAGGGTCTGTTACCCTTAAAAAATAAATTGCCGATGTTACAGTAACAAATAAAAAAAAAGGTGTGCTGGTGAATTGCAATGGGGAATGACTGGCAAACCAACAACAGGTTCATAGTTCCTAGGCCAAAGGAAAACACAGTCAGAAGTGCAGCACCCACCTCCCCATATGCTGCACACTAATGTCAGCAATCAATCTACCTGGTATGGGAAGGGGACCCACAACCTACTTCACCAAAGGCAAATATGCACCACTGATAGTGAGCAACACAACTATAAAACTCTATGATTGAGATTGACAGACTGTAACCCTCAGTGATTTGTCAAAAAAAGAAGTCTTCAAGCTTGTGTTATCTTTGGAAAAATTTTCATTGCCCCACCCAGCCAACACTTACCCTAAGCAGCTGCCTACATCTTAGTGCTATATCCAAATCTGATCATGGGTTCCACATCTAGCTTTTAAACAAAAAAGAAAGATTCCTGCCCAACAGAAAACAATGCTCTCTTATTCCTCTCTCATACACAGCACTCCTGCAATGTCAAATATCAAACAATAAGGAAGTATTTCTATTCACTTAATGAAGTAAACCTAAACAAATAGTGGGTTATTTCCATTTCTACAAAAATGTCAACATTTAGTAGACAAAATTTCACTTAATTTTTTATTACCTTTTTCATATACCTTCTTTCCACTGACTTCCCCTTCTCCATGAGTAAACCTTGCAGACTTATCTATTCACCAGAAATCCAGTCATCGACACATCCCTCTACATCCTCCTTCTCAACCCTGCAACACACCAAATTGTTTTATGGCTTTCAAACTCCTCTTTGAGGCTACTTGTTATCAGTTTTTATCTACAGCTCCTAGTGATCCATCTAGCTCAAGAAACAGACAAAAATGGACTACTATCTGAAGGCTGCCATCTTTGCACCAAATTATCATTGGTCGCATCACCTGAGACATCAACAGAACCAACCCCTGCTTTGCACAGTCTCAAACTGCTTTCTGTTATTTTGAAATCCCCTCAAGTATCTGCATATCCGCAGACACATTCTTTTCGGCTCTGAATGAACAAGAGATTCACATACATGTCTTACCACCTCACAGAGGGTACAAAATAGATTTCCTGACTATGTACCTCCAGTGCCCCTTCTCTCCAGAGAACACATGATATAACACATAATCCTGCCTTACATGTCTGCCTTTAACCATCTCATAAGCAGTGAGCTGACTACACTAAAACAGCATACCTTGATCTCCATCTAGGTACAGATGATTTGGAAGATGTTGAAGCTCGGAGTACTTGTACAATAACCTAACTTTAATTTGCAGACACCAAGTTCAAAAGACAGTCGTCATCAAAAACTGCAACACAGAAACATGCACACATTATATCTGCTGATTATTCAGTGCACAACATTATTTCTATGGGCAGAGTCAGAATGAATGAAACAGTTACAGTTTTAAAATTATGAATATTTATAGACATTTCAACATGTCAACTCGTCAGTTTGTACAGCAGAAAACCTAGACAAAAAAGCCCTTTTCTGGCTTCATCATAAACATAAGTAAAAAAATCTCTCCCCATACACTGAGAAAATCCTAGTGTCTCCTATAAGGATGTTCCACAAGGTCCTCTTGCAAATAACATTAGGTCTCTTTTTATACAAAGGATTCAACAGTCTTGCTCTCAGCACCTATCTTCAAAATTAGCTCCTAGTGACCCACATTCTAATGTCAAACAACCTCCTATAGTACTGAAGTAACCAACTGATCTTTGTGGCAGTCACTTTGTTACCTGCACTATTAAAAACAAAAACTCTATCACTGCAGGTTGGCTCCAAACCACCAAGTCTACATGTCATATTCTCCAACCAGTCTGATAAAACTGTGTAGCTTTCAGACCCAGTCTTAACACCAGAAAATCTAATGCCATCAGGAATCATAGTACCAAAATGCACAACCACACCAGACCTCAAAAAAGTCTACTCAGGCTAAAACAACAATTAGAAGATGACTAAAACAAGTGAGACATATCACAATCTGCAAACAGGCATAGAAGAGTAAAGCACTGACTATGGCCCGGGTGATCTGGGTTTGATTAGTAGAGTGGGGGGGTCTGAGGTGTTGGTGGGGGGAGGATGGGTATGTCTATCCTCAGGAGCAGAGGGACAGCAGAGAACACGAGGGCACAATGGTGCAGGAGATTTACCCTGGTGGAAATAGTTCCATGAAGGAGATTCTGAGGGTAGGAGGGATGACCTGCTCAAATTACCTCTTTGCAGAAGTGAGTAAGGGGTGTATCTCTGCTGATGCCCACTGCACATGTCATCTTCAGGGCTGTGCTGGGCTCATTGATGGTGTGGGGGGAATAATTTGTAAAAAAAAAAAAAAAAACTCACTGGCAGCATTATGAACCTAAACCAGGGTCATCACTCTCCTCACTAGCCTTTAATGTGGGTTGTGTATAGGCCATAGAGGTCTGGTGATCCAGGTGAAGGAGGAGAGGAGTTGATGACAGCTGATGGACAACTGCAAAAAGCCAAAAATGTAAGTGAAAGAAAAGAAAAAATCCACAATCAGTGAACACCACTTCATAAAATCTATTCAATCAGTTCCCTCATGATAGTGACACCAGAAATGACAATGATTTCTTTATTATCATTCCCAAATCAATACAACCAAAATCATTTTGCTGATATGTTACTTTTTTCATCAAAATATTTTCATTGTAACACAGATTAATACATTTCATGAATGGCCTTATCATTATTTTTATTTATTTATTTTATTTATTTTTTTAATTTACATTTGTTGACCAGTCTAGTCTAACTGGATATATGTCCATTTTCAGTAGAGGCCCGGGGAGAAAAGCTCCAACCATCAGCAGTGACAAAAAAAAATGCAATATATAGTAATAGTCAAGTGGATTACAGTACATTAGCTACATAGTACATTAGCTAGATAGGTCAGAACAAAAGTTTTACAGAGTAATTTAGTAGGTTTAAGCTAAGATTAAATACAGAGAACAAAAAACATGAAATTAAAGAATTTTTTTTTTTAGTACTACAGATAGGTGAGATAAAACAGTAGAGTAGAGAAGTATAGAGAGAGCAGGAGTTGAAAGAGATATCAGTCCGGGTTAGAGCAGGGACACAGTGAGTTGTAAGATATTCTTTCAGATGCTTTTTAAAAAGAATAGTGGAAGCAAGGGAGGAAAGTTCAGTAGGAAGCTGGTTCCAGATTTTCCCTACTGTGTTGCTGAAAAGCGAGTCTCCAGCCTTGTTATTTGATTTAATAGTGGAAACTAGAAGCTTATTAGCTGAACATAGTATAGCAAGATTTTTGTAGGGTGAAATCAGGTTAGTGAGGATAGGGGTATTTTTAGGGTGGTAAAGGATCTTTCAGGTGATAACAATTTGTGATAAAGGTGGTTCTGCAGTTCTAGCCAACCCAGTTGTTTTAGGTTAAGACAGTGGTGAGTTCTAAAGGTGGTGCCAGTTGCAAATCTGGCTATGTTATTGTAACTGGTGGAAAGTTTGGTGAGGTTGTTTTTTGATAGATTGGTATATATTGCCGAAGCATAGAACAGGGTAGAGATAAGGTGGGTCTGGGCAATAGTTATTCTGGCTGAAGGGGAAAGGAAGGGTTTGATTCTGTAAAGAGTGCCTAGTTTTTTGTTGACTGACTTTATAGTAGAGTTAATGTGGTCATCAAAACTAAGGTTATTATCAATTGTTACTCCTAGTAGACGGGTTGAAGTATCTGGGGCTATGTTAGTTGCATTGTTAGAGGTTATTGTGAAGTGCAGTTGAGGTGACTTATGAGTTGGAGCAAAGAGCAATAACTTTGTTTTTTGGGGGTTCAGGAGGAGGCAGTGTTGCATGAACCAATTTTCAACACTGGTAAATACTGTTTGGGTGAGAGACTGGAGAGAGGTCATGGACTTAGCTGAACCAATTAAAGTAGAGTCATCTGCATATTGTATGCAGGTGGCCTGAGGAATTTTGGTATGTAGGTCATTGATAAACAATGAGAAGAGTAGAGGTCCTAAAATAGAGCCTTGGGGTACTCCAGTGTTCACAGCAAGGGATTTTGAAAGATTATTATCCCACAATACTGCTTGTTGTCTGTTTTCCAGATAGGATTTAAACCAATTTAATGCTTGTGGGTCAAGAGATTGGGCTTTTAGAATGTCTATAAGGATATTATGGTTGACCATATCAAAGGCTTTTGAAAGGTCAATAAATAATGCAGAGGAAAAAGTGTTATTGTTACGATTTTTGTTTATGGAGTCAGAAAAGGATAGAAGGGCAGTTGTTGTGCTATGGAAAGGCCTAAAGCCATGTTGGCAGTTGGCAAGTAGATTATTTTGGAGAAGGTGGTTAAGTAGTTATCTGTGTATGCATTTTTCCATTATCTTAGCAATTAGAGACAGTAAAGCGATAGGCCAAAAGTTGGAGAGTTCAGTAGATGACCCACCCTTATGTAGAGGGATGATGTGGGATACTTTCCAAATGGAGGGGATTTTGCTTTCTAAAATTGTTCTACTTATAAGGATGGAGATGGGATAGGCAATAGCTTTTGCTGCTATTTGCAGATATTCAGCTGGAAGACAGTCAGCAGAAGGAGTGCATGGTTTTAGTTTTTGAAGGAGTTTGCAAATGAGTGATATAGGTACCGGTTGTATTTGAAAGGTAGGAGATGGAGTCTTTGTGGTATTTAATGGGGGTGTAGTAATAGGTGGTAAAGTATTGGCTAGGGTTCGACTGGCTTCAGTAAAGTAGTTATTAAAGGCATCAGGAATTTGGTTAGAGTTATTTTGGTTGAAACCTGTAGGGGCAGGAGTTTTAGAGTGCCCTGGCTGAAGAAGTTTGTTTATGCCAGACCAGAATTTTTGTGGTTTTTGCTGATGAGTTTGTTGGAGGTGAAGGTAATAGTCTTTTTTTCTCTGAGAATATCTTTCTTGGTGGTATTTCTTACCTGTTTATAGTAAAGGTGATCTGATGGACATTTAGAGACTCTCCATTTGGCCCAAATTTTATTTCTGAGGAGGATCTTTTGCCTAGTTTCTTTAGTTTGCCAGGGGGCAATTTTGGTCCTTATTCAGGAAGAACGATAGGGAGTGTCATAATCTAGGATCTGAAGGAATCTAGTGTTAAAGTAAGCCACTGCATCATCAAGTGGAAGATGAGACATAGGTGACCAGTCACATGCTTTCAGTTCATTTTGGAAGCTCTCCTGTTTAAAAATTTTTTTGGAACGTGAGGTTTTAAAATTATTAGTAGTTGGGCTATGGATTCTTTGTTTAATAATATAGGTTAGCATGTGGTCACTAATATCATCAGGAAGGGTTCATGGTTTATAATTATCAAGGTGGCTGTTGATAAGGATCCAGTCTAGAGTGGTTTCCTTGCTGCTTGGCTTATGGATTCTAGTAGGAGTGGTTATAATTTGTGAGAATCCGTAAATATTTATATGATTGGGAGGATTAAGGGAACTGCAGGTAGCCCAGTCTATATTAAAATCACATAATACAATGGTTTCCTGAGGTAGGTGGGTAGAGAGGTAACTAAGTAAGTTTTCAAGAGTGTTGATATTATTTCCAGGGGGGAGATATGCGCAAATTAGATAGATGGATTTGGGGTTGTTGATTTGAAGTTTGGCACTAACAGTTTCTGAACTGGTATCTGATGGTAGGAGCACATTGAAGGGTGAAACTTGGAGTTCAGATTTATACAGAATGGCTACACCTCCACCCTTTTCGGTTTTACGGTCAAGTCTCAAGATATTATATCCAGGAGGGATAATCTCTTGGTCCAAAGTTGAGGGCTTTAGCCATGTCTCTGTAATATAGAGAATATCGAATGAGTGCACATCTAAGAGTGCATGTAGGTGTATAATTTTATTGTTAATGCTACGGATGTTAAGGTGATCTATTAGGAGGGAGTTAGAGGGTCTATTTAAAGTAGTGATCAGAGGAGGTGTTAGGTTGTGTAGGTTATTGGGAATGTCAGTATTGGGGCCTGGGTTAGGATGAATATCACCATCTAATAGGGGGAGTTGGTGAGGATATTGTATAAACTTAAAGGTTTTGTAGAAATTATTTGGGCATTTTTTATAAGGAAGTAAGTAACATGGGTAGCTCTATGGTATTTTGGTAATATATAGATAGAAGTGGAGGTTATGTTACTGTGGTTGAGGTTGTTTATGGGAGAAATTGGTAGAGTTTGCTGGTAGGGGTGGTGGTGTTCAGGAAGAGAGAAGTAGTCAAACAAGGTTAATGTGTATGGTATTGTGAGAGAAGTAAGAGTTGAAGTTAAGAGTAGTAGGTTTGTGAGTATAGATTTGTATGTTGGGGCCATTAGGATATGTAGTTAAGGAGTTTGGGTATATTGATGGAAGGAGTGTAGTAAGTAAAACTACAGGTGGGGGAAAGGAGAGAGTGCTTAAAGAGGAAGAGTAGGTAGAGGGAAGATGTGTACAATTAAGTAAAGTAAAGTTGGTTATGAGAAAGAAGCTGTATACAATTTAGTGAAATAAAGGTGGCTGTAAGAGAGAAGCTATAGAATATAAGCAAAACAGGAAGGGGTGGGGAGAGGTTAGGGGGTGGGGAGAGGTTAGGGAGTATTACAAGAAAAGCAATTATCTAATTAGGGACTTGTAGAGGCAAGGGGTAGGGCTATTAAGTGGAGGTGGTGTGTGATAGGATGAAAATGAGAAGGGGTGTGGTTACAGAAGTATATGGCTAGGACTACTGGGGGTGGGTGAGAATTGGGGGTAGGGTAGGGGAGTGGAGTGAGCTCACAGGGCGAATGGAGCAGGTTCAGACAGGTAACTGAGAAAGTCAGGGAAGAGAAAGAAACAATCAGCAAACAGCTAACTACTTGGTGCCTTAGTTGCTATATAAATCATTCCTATAACTTCAATTCCATATTTTCCATAAACAGAAAGTTACAGTTGTGTAAAATATTACCATAAAGGTAGATGTTCTTGCCTTCACTGCTGCAGTATTCTTAACATAAGAGATTCCCTGCCATGGAAGCCCAGTGTCTGGCCAGTCTATCAAAGACATCTGTTGCTTTAAAGTTATGCCAAACATCACCCAAATGTCCCTTGCATAGTGTATGACATAAAGGTGACATTCAGGCCTACCATAGTCAGAACTGATTGCCCCAGTAAGAACACCAGTCCAAGGAACCCAAGAGATAATCTGTACATCCAGGAAGGCAAAGGACTAGGGAGAAGGAGAGACAGAGTGAATACTGCAGCAGTGAAGGCAAGGACACCTACTGTTATGGTAAGATTTTACACAAGTGCACTGTGTCCTTACATTCACTGCTGTATTCTTAACATATGGGAGAGTGTCAAAGGTCAAGAAGAAACTAGGGAGGGGAAGGACCAGAAGAGTCCCCTAAAAAGAGAAGAGGAAAGGCATTAGCAAAACCAGCCCTACCTCTAAAGATACCATCCAACTTGTAGTGCTTAATAAAAGTATGCAGAGAAGCCCAGGTAGCTGCTTCAAGAACAGAATTCATATCTAAGCCCGTGAAAAAAAAACACCAGCCTTAACTGAACAGGGAAGGCACTTGCATGAAAAGTGTAACAAAAAAGAAACAGCCTTATAAATCCAAGAAGAAATAGTTTGCTTGGATACAGCAAGTCGCAAAGATCTAGGATGAAAGAAACAAATAACTGATCAGATTTTCAAATAGCCTTAGTCTTATTCAAATAAACCCTGAGTTACGTATACACTTTCAAAGTATGCAGCACCCACTCACTGTCCATTTGTGGAGGGGAGAAAAAAGTAGGCAGATTAATAGACTGATTAAGTGATAGCTCAATCTGAAGTAGGAACTTCCATTTGTCAGCAGCCTTTGGGACACGGATCCGATCTCAGATCCGAGCCGGCAACTTTTACCACAGCATAGATCCGAGCTCCTAGCTCCTCCCTTTACCCATAATCCCCTGCCAACCCTAACTGACCTCAGATCTAGTTTGCCGTGCTTCAAGCCTACAAGCTGGATTTCGAGCTCCTGGTAGTTCAGAGTATTTGTGAGAGAAAAACTTAATTTTTTTTGTACCTTCTCTTGTGTGATTGTGTAAGATTGTTTAGGTTCCCTCTTATATATCTTTTTTTGTAAAAGTTTTCCTCCCTACCCTCGCTGGTTCGTAGTGTGTGTACGGGCCTAGTGAGTGTGTTTTTCTGTTCAACATGTCGGAGGCCCCTAAAGCCATCTTTTCAAAATGCACCGAGTGTGGCCATAAGCTTTCACCGGCGAATGGCCACATCTGGTGTGTTAGGTGCCTTGGGGTTGAACACCTCTCTTCGGGATGCACGATTTGTGCAGCATTCAACCCCAGGGCACTTAAGGACTGGAAGTCAAAGCTGATTCTGGCAGGCCTTTTGCCCCCAGACTCAGCTCCGGCCTCTGGTTCTTCGGTGGCCGCTACCCAGCCCTCGGTGGTAGCCACCCCTGCCTCCCTCCCTCCGGTCAGGACTCAACCTCCCGTTTTGGCTCTGGAGGAGAGGGAGGCCGGAAAAATCAAAAGGAAGGAGAAGCACCATAAGCGGCGGGCCGAGGACTCTTCCTTGGCCCCGCCCACCAAGCGGGCTTCTCCATCCAGGGTTTCTGGATCGCCTCCTCCTCGGCTCCAGTCCCCTTGTTTTTCACCGGGACCTGGGGAGGAGGTGACCCGGTCCCCGTCGAGGTCATCGAGGCGTCACTCTAGGTCTGCCTCGGTGGCCTCGTCGAGGTCCACCTTTAGTATGTCAGATGCAGACATGGACCGGATGATGAGGAGGTTCATCCAGGCCCAGCTGCAGATGGGAGTGCTCTTGCCTCCCCCCCCCCTCTGGGGGGGAGCTCGACCCCATTTTTTGCTCCAATTGCTCCTTCTCCATCCCGCTTCCCGGTTTCGGAGCATTCGGAGCTGAGCCGCGTCGGATCCGGCGGTGTGTCGGAGGCGACAGTACTAGTTACTTCGGCTCCGACTGGTCCCTCGAGTTTGTCAGATCCAACCTCTTGGAGCCGTGGGCAGAGCTTCGGATCCGAGGGACTTTGTGTGACTTCTGCTCCGTCCCGGTCGGAGCACATGGGTCCTTTGGATCCGAGGGTCTCGGCCCTGGATCCGGTCCCCACTTCGGATCCGAGTGGGAGCCGACTCTCAGAGCCTATCGAGAGTAGCTCCCCCTCGGCTTTCGCGGTGGTGGAGAGGGCACTGTTGAGTGCATCCGGATGCCCGATCCTGGCTTCAGCTCCTCCCTGCACTCCCTCTCAGCTGGTCCGGGCTCCCATCACCCAGCCTTCAGGACAGCCTGCTTCAGTGTCTCTGGGTGTTCCTGTGGAACGTGATATTGCTGGTGAGTCTTCCTCGGACAGGCCCCCAAAGAGGTCCCTCACAAAAACAAGTGTAAGAGGAGGCACATGGACTCCCGTAAGTCCCTTACCGAAGATACAGACTTAGATGAAGGGGAAGGCTCCCCAAGGTCACCCCCTGAGGATGTCTCCTTTGGAGACATCATGGAAATGCTCAGGATTAGGGGGGGTGGTCTGCCCCCAAGGCTTCCTCCGATGAGTCCGTATTCCTAGAGGCGTTCGAAGCAGGGCCATCTACCTCTTGGGTGTCCCCTCCCCCCGACCCCCTGGTGGACCTTATTTCCACCAGGACTTGGAAGGAGCAGGACACTGTAGAGCCAGTCCCCAAGCGCTCGGATAGGATCCTGAGTCCCCCTGCTGAAAGAACCCACTGGAGCAGAGGTCCCCCCGTGGATGTCATGTTGGTGGCGGCGGCCACCAAGAGAGAGCTGGCTCAGGAGAGCTCTGTGGTCCATCCGCCGAGTAAGGACTCTCGAGCGATGAACCACCTGGGAAAGCGGGTCTTTAGTTCAGCAACCTTCTCCATGAGAGCGCTGAACTATATGGCACACGTCATCTGGATGCAGCGGGATCTAATAAAAGAATACGCTGCATCCCCCCCAGAGTCCATGTCGGAAGGAGACAAGCAACTGTACTCCTCCTGAATGTCTACTCTACGTTCAGTTTCTAACACCTCTATGCGGCTCTTGTCACACGCCACTGAAGGAGCCACTAGAGCCGGCGGAGCCGGCCTGGTAATCAGGCGTCAGGCCTGGCTCTGACACTGTGACTTCTCGGAACCCTTTAAGGCGTCATTCGCGAATGCCCCCTTTGATGGTTCTGCACTTTTTGGCAAAACCGTTTGCGACACTTTAGTCCAGAGCGAGAAAGATGGGAAGACGTTGTCTGCTGTCAGAGTCCGCTTCTCTGCTCCCCAGAGGTCCTTTTCTAAGAACCAAAATTGTCAGAAGAAGATGTGGTTCCGAAAATCGCATCAGTCTCAGTCTGCTCCGGACAACAAGTCCTCTCGTGGCAGAGGAGGACAGGGAGGACACCGCCCAAGAGGCAGAGGGGGTCCCAGAAACTTTGGGTCCAGAAAACCCTTCTCTGAGAGGCCCACGCAGAACCCCTGAGGGGTTGCCCGGCTGCTCCACTCTGGAGGCAGTCGGGGAGCATCTTTCGAATCACCTAGCAATGTGGGAGTCCATAACAACAGATCGCTGGGTGCTTCGCATCAGATCCAGAGGTTGCCAAATTCGCTTTATTGTAACCCCCAAAACCAAAAGCTTCCCCAACGTACCACCCAATCAAAGGGAGGCAGCTGCTACAGAAATTCAGCAGCTTTTGCAAAAAAGAGCCATCCAACCCGTCCCCCCAGATCAGTTCGGATCGGGGTTTTACTCCAGGTTCTTTCTGGTGCCAAAAAAGACGGGGGACTTGAGATCCATTCTCGATCTCTCTCTCCTGAACCTGGCAGTACCCAAAGAAAAGTTCTGAATGGTCACCTTACAATCTATTCTCCCCCTATTATGGGAGAACGATTGGATGTGCTCGATAGACCTCAAGGATGCATACTACCACATCCTAGTGGACAGATGCTCCAGGAGGTTCCTCCGCTTCCGGCTTGGAGCCAGTCACTTTCAGTTCAGGGCCCTTCCCTTCAGTCTCACCTCAGCCGCCAGGGTGTTCACCAAAGTCTTGGCGGTCATAGCGGCCCACCTGAGGCTTCAGGGAATTCAGGTCTTTCCGTACCTAGATGACTGGCTCCTCATTGCCCCAACAAGGCATCTGCTCTGTTCAGGCAGGGATTATTTCCTTGACCTTGCTCCACGTCTAGGGTTGGCTATCAACATGACCAAATCCTCTCTAGTCCCTACACAGGTAATAGATTTCATAGGGGCGAGATTGGATTCCAGGATAATGCTTGCCTTCCTGACTCCCGATCAGCTTCAGAACCTGAGGTTGCATGTCCAGGCCATTCTCATACTTCCTGCTCCACCTGCGGAATTGATCCTGAGGGCTCTAGGGTCCATGGCGGCAGCTATTCCTCTACTACCCATAGCCCGCCTAAATATGAGGGTCCTGCAGTGGACCCTCCAAGTACAATGGTCCCTGTCTCACAACCCCCTGTCCCATCCTATTCCCCTAAGCAGGGCTTGCAGAGGGTCACTCATGTTGTGGCTCCGGTCCCCGATTCTCCACACGGGATGACCATTTTCGATGCCTTCCCCCGTCGCCGCAGTGACCACGGATGCCTCTCGCCTGGGGGGGGGCACTATTCAGGCAGAATGGTCCAAGGCACGTGGAACGACACAGAGACCTCTTTGCATATCACTGTCCTAGAGATGAGGGTGGTGCTTTTGATGTTGCAGGCACTTCCAGCCTTCTCCCGATTTGGACGATTGCAGTACAAACGGACAACATGTCAGTTGTCTGGTACATCAACAAACAGGGGGGAACCAGATCTTATCCTCTTTGTCGCAAGGCCATGAGAGTATAGGAATGGGCGATTTCCACCAACCGCTTTCTTATTGTAATGCACATTCCGGGACGGTCCAACATCCTAGCAGACAGGCTCAGTCGTTCGATTCTGACTCCGTACGAATGGTCTCTCAATCCTCTAGTAGCAAAACAAATATTTGCCCAATGGGGGCAATCCTGTTGCGATCTTTTTGCCTCTCCTTCAAATACCAAATGCAACAGTTACTTCGCTCTAATCCCCCCTCAGGGGGAGTCCCTGAGAGACTCTCTAGTACATGCTTGGCCTCCCAGTCTCCTTTATGCTTATCCTCCTTTGCCCATGATGCTGAAACTCCTACAGAAAGCCAGTCAGCTGGGGAGCAAAATGATCCTCATTGCCCCATTCTGGCCTAGTCAAACATGGTTCCCATACCTGTGGTCTCACCTAATTCATCCACCATGGATTCTGGATCCACTCCCGGATCTCATTACCCACTCTCTGGGTCTCCCGGCCCCCAACCTGGTCAACCTCAAGCTGACTGCTTGGTTGCTCCAGTTCCACTCCTGATTAGGACTCCCGGAATCTCCTCACCAGTCAAAGCCATCCTAGTAGCAGCACATATACCTTCCACCAGAAGAGTCTACCGAAGCAAGTGGAAACTTTTCTCCATCTGGGCGGAGCACCATCACTTGGATCCTTTCACGCCGCCTCTCACGTCGGTTTTGGATTTCTTAACTACCCTTTTTCATCAAGGGGCTTGCTGCTCTACAGTCAAGGTACAACTGGCAGCGATTTCACATTATCATGTAGGGCATGAATCGGGCCCTCTAATTACTTCCAAGCTTTGTAAAGCTTTCCTCAAGGGTACCTTCCTTCTCAGACCTCCGGTCAGGGAGGTAGTACCCCCATGAGATTTGTCTTTGGTTCTCCAAGCCCTGACTAGCCCCTCTTTCGAGCCGGCGGCCACGGTTGATCTTAAATATCTCTCTTGGAAGACGGCCTTCTTAGTGGCCATTACTTCAGCTAAAAGGGTCTCTGAACTTCAGGCTCTATGTGTTAAACCGCCGTAATTATCCTTCCATCCAGATAGAGTTTACCTCAGGATCAATCCGTCCTTTCTGCCTAAGGTGTCTTCGGAAGCTAATATTAATCAATCTATTAATCTTCCCGTGTTCTTTCCCCATTATCAGAACAAAGGAGAGTATAAACTGCATTCCTTGGATGTGCACAGACAATTACGTTTTTATACTCATCGAACTGCTGGTCATAGGCAATCTGACTAGTTGTTTGTCTCCTTTGCCAAAACAATTTTAGGCAAGTCAATTTCTAAAGTTACACTATCACGGTGGATAGCTAGTTGTATCCTCTTAGCGTATCAGAGTTCGGGAAGGCCTGCACCTCAGGGAGTCCGAGCCCATTCTACTAGGGCCGTCGCTACTTCGGCGGCTTTTAAATCTAGGGTCCCCTTAGATGATATCTGTTCCGCAGCCACTTGGGCCTCATCTCATACCTTTATCAGCCATTACAAACTGGATGTTGTCTCCAGAGGTAGGGCGTCCTTTGGCTCTGCAGTGCTCCGGAATGTTCTTCCATAAAGGCCACCCAGAATTCAGGTAGCTGGGGACTCTGTCCCAAAGGTTGCTGACAAATGAAGTTCCTACTTCAGATTAAGAAGTTATGTACTCACCATAACGTTCCATCTGAGTAGGTATCTTCATTTGTCTGCAACCATCCCCCCCTCCTTCCCCCTGACCTACAGGATCTGTCTTGGATAAGCCCCTTCCGGGGCACAATAACAATGCTTATATTGGGCAAACTTGATCTGAGGTCAGTTAGGGTTGGCAGGGAATTATGGGTAAAGGGAGGAGCTAGGAGCTCGGATCTATGCTGTGGTAAAAGTTGCCGGCTCGGATCCGAGATCGGATCCGTGTCCCAAAGGTTGCAGACAAATGAAGATACCTACTCAGATGGAACGTTATGGTGAGTACATAACTTCTTATTAACCTCCTTAGGTATAAAAGAAGGGTTAGTGTGCAAGGACACTCTGTCCTCATGAAAGATCAAAAAAGGAGGACAAGCCATAAGGGCCTGTAACTCAGACACCCATCTGGCAGAAGTAAGAGATAAACAGTCTCCCAGGAACAATGTTGCAAGGCAGCTGAAACACCAGGCTCAAAGGAGCCTGAGTCAACTTCTACAAAACAAAATTAAGATCCCAGGGAGGAGGAACAGGCTTCATGGGGGGTCTAATATTAAGGATACCTTTAAGAAATTGTTTCACCTCAAATCTAGAAGCTAAAGGAGAAGAAAAAGGCAGGCAAGTGGAGATAGCTAATAACTGGACCAAACCAGCTTTGAGCAACTCACACAAATAACAGAGAACCAAAGGAACATCCACAGTAAATGGGACCAGGTTACGTGACAGACACCAAATAGAAAACATCTTCCATTTGGATAAGTAGGATTTCCTAGTAGTAGTAGGTTTCCTGGCCTCCTGAAGGACTTGCAGCACATCCTCAGAAAAAAGGTGTCTACGAGGAATAAAAATCCTATCATCCACAGGCCACAATGTCAGTTGAAGTGTGGACAGGTGGGGATGGATTAGAGATCCCTCGTCTTGTGAGAGTAGATCCACCCTGGGAGGTAACTTGTGATGATTGTCCCTGGCTAAATGCAGAAGAAGAGGGAACCAGTGCTGCTGTGGTCAAAAGGGAGTCACCAACAAGATTTTGGGAGCATCCTGTTGAATTTTGAACAGGACTTTTAGAATGAGAGGAAGGGGAGGGAATGGATAAAGAAACATCTCCTTCCAAGAAAATGAGAGGACATCCACCTTCCACACCAGAAGACCTGGGACTCTGCCACACCACAGAGGAAGTTGTCTGTTCAGAGGGGAGGCAAAAAGATCCACTTGAAGAGTAAGCACCTCATTGGTGGATAATATCCAGAAACACATCCCTGTGAAACATCCATTTGTGGGACTGAGTTAAGAACCTGCTCAGAGTGTCTGCCACAGTGTTCTTATTGGAAGGAATACAAACTACCTAAAGAGTCACTTGATGCTTGACAGCAAGATCCTATACCAGAAGTGCCACCCTGCAAAGAGGATAAGATCTCATTCCAAGCTATTTGTTGACATACCACATCACTGTGGTACTGCCTGTGAACACATTGAGAGACTCTGGACAGAAAAGAGGATGAAAAGCCAGAAGAGCCAGAAGAAGAGCATCTCTTTGACATTGATGTGCTCCTTCTTCTGATGAGGTGACTAGACTCCCTGAACCTTTAGGGAGCCAAATGTCATCCTCCATCCCATGTCTGAAGCATCTGTGAACAATTACTGATAGGGAAGAGGGGGATGAAAAGGATCCCTGGATTCAGAGACAATTGCTGAACCCACCAGTGAAGCTCCTATCTGAGACAAGGAAGAAGATGAACTACAAAGACTACAGGATGTGCATGTTGAAGCCACACTGACTTCAAAAACCACTGAAACTTTCTCATGTGAAGTTTGGCCACATGGAGCATCAAAATGGTGGATGTCATGAAACCCTAAACACTCAGACACTCCTAGGTGGTAATGGAAGCCAGAGGAAGAAGAGTGTGAAAGAAAGAATTGACAGGTAAGGCCTTTGGATGGGGCAGAGAAGCCAGCTTTGGCACCATCTGAATCCCACAACTCAGAAAAACATGATCCTGAGAAGGAGTCAGAGAAATCTGTTTGAAATTTATATTGAACCCAAGACTCTGAAGAAGGGAAACAGCAAAATGAAGATTTTTGCTGGAGAGGACACCTGAATTAACAGGTCAACCAAGTAAGGAAGCAAAGTATTTGGTGAATACCCTTGGGACAGTAGAAAGGCCAAAGAGCAAAGCAGAGAACTGAAAATGCCAGGAAGCAACTGAGAAAAGCAAAAACTTCCTGAAAAGAGATCATAATATGGAGATAAGCATCCATGAGATCCAGAGACACCATATAGGCCTGAGGGAGCAAGACAGTAAACAGAATCTGAAGGAACAACATCTGAAAGTAAGGCACTTTTAGAAAAGTGTTTAGATGAGAGAGGTCTAGAATAGGTCTCCAAGTGCCCTCTTTCTTGGGCCCTAGAAACAGTCTGGAGTAGAACCTTTTCCCCTTTTGGGACACAAGCACCTCTTGAATAGTACCCAAACTCAAGAAATTTTGAAAAACCTCTGGGTAAAAGGGAAGTTGCTCCCAAGGAGCCTAAGGAATGCCCATAAAAGGAGGATGGGATTTACACACCATGAAGTACCCCTGAGAAATGACTGACAGGACCCATGACTCCTGAGTGATCTGAAGCCAAACAGAAAGAGAAAGAGGAATGTGGTTGTGCTCAGACAGATAGTAATACAGCACCTGGTTTGTCACATATCTCATGTATTCAAATGAGACACTGAGGCATGGGATGGGTTCAAGTAATTTATTGTACATAAGCACATCAGGAGCTGTAACCGGAACATATACTTCAAACTGTATATGCTTACTGACTGACTCATTACTTCTAACACCTCACATGTGCACGTCCATTCAGGCTAGCACTCACACTGACTGACTATACAAAATGGCACTGATCTCCCACATGATCAGTAACTTATATGCATATGCTCTCAGACTACAGTGGCTGACTAGGTACAATATACACACTGATCTACAGTAAGGACATCATTAAACTTATCATTATTTTCACTTAAACACCCTCAAACACCGCAGGACTTAGCACTAGTGGACCTAGGCAGCTGGGTGCTGGCTGGGGGTACCTGGTTTAGTTTAAAAGAAAGAAATGCCTCTGTTTTATAATAAAGAAATGCTCCAACAAGAAATAAACGTACAAGATGTCCACTTTAAGAATGTAGAAGACACCACATATGTGACCCTAGCATATGACTCTAATGGGAGATTTGCTTTTGTTGTACAGCCAGAACATGTGGAAGATTTCAGTAGCACAGAAATTTCAGGTGGCATCCAGGAGATGTAGTTTTGTATTATATGCACAGGACAGAGAGACACTTTCAAGTGTGTGTGTGTGTGTGTGTGTGTGTGTGTGTGTGTGTGTGTGTGTGGTTTCAGTAGCAGAAAAACATTAGCTGGGAGATTCAGTTTTGGATTATATACACAGGATGCTTCAGCAGCTGACAAGGTGAACTTTCAACCGAAGTGAGTGGGTTTGCTGAACTTGTGTTTCAGAACATTTCAGCAGCAGAAAAACTTTCACCTGGCAGAGTGTGTGTGTGTGTGTGTGTGTGTGTGTGTGTGTGTGTGTGTGTGTGTGTGTGTGTGTGTGTGTGTGTACGTGCGTGTGTGTTTGTATATAGTTAAGTGACTTTGCTCAGGGTCAAACTCTAAACTGAACCTGGGAGGCAAGAGCTATAGTTCTCCAACTCTTTTTTTTATTCTATTTTTGTAAATCAGTATGGATTCAAGTCTGTTAATGTCTGGCATAGCATTTTATAGTTTTATTGTTCATAGTCATGGTCAGTGTTGCAACAGGTAACACACTTGCCTTCAGTGTAGAAGGCTATGATTTCTACTCCCATACCAAGGAGAAGGATTGCTGACACTGCAATGCAGTACAACAGGGCACTGCACATTTAAGTGTATTGTCCCATCTGCTTATGTTGGTGGTAGCTCAAGTGGATGTGAAAGATCCCAGTGCAGCTATCAAAAAGAATATGAAACGTTCCCTGATGCCTTATGCAAATTTCCCCTAGTAAAATGAGTGTTACTTCAGATCTCCCATGTAAAAGGTCACTAGCCTTGTAGGACAAAGTGGTTAACAAATGATAAATTAAATAAATAAAATGCATGGAATGCACAGTAGTGCAACATTTGCATTTTCACCTCACAGCAAGAAGTTCTCCGGTTTGATTCTCAGCTGGGGTGTCTTCTGTGTGGAGTCTGCATGTCCTTCCTGTGTCCATGTGGGTTTCCTCCAGATGTTCCAATTTCCTCCCACATTACATTCATCTGGAGCGTTTCTCCCTGGGCATCCGCATAAAATTGGCTTTGTTTTAAGTCGGACTTTCCTAGTAATCAAATGTTAAATAAATGAATGTTGATGCAAAATGTGTTACTCTGTTAACCTTTTAAGTGATTTAAACTAGTCTCTAGTTTTGCAGAACATCTCTAATTTTACCTCATATTTAAGCCCTGTTCTTGAGGAGGTCATTTAGCCAGACAGTACTCTGAGGCAACTGGAACTTTGAGCTGGGCTTCTCAATGGTCCCCTGGACTGCAAGGCTGTGAACCATTCTCTTATGTTGTAAAGGAAGGAAACTGATTCTAGAAAACAAGAACATCATCATATGAGACATATGCTTTGAATGTGATCCTTGGTGTCCTTGTTCTGTTGAATGTTGTTAGTCTATTTATCATTTATCTGTGAATAAACTGGACAGCATGAAGTCTTTGAGTTTAATGTTAGCATAACTATGAATACATTTTTAATTTAGCTTGCTTCCTGCAGGGATACAGGTATGAAATGCAGTGTATTTGGGCTGCAACAACCTGTCTAGTATTTTGTGCAGATGAGAAAGAGTATGAGATGTAAAGAACTGATTCCTGTAATGCACGGTTTGATTCCCTCAGCTTTTATTTGACTTATATGTGACTCTGTTAAGTTACTTCACCAGACAGACTTCCTGGGCTGCTCCTGAAAAAGCCACTGGTGTCCACTTGTGTCCAGTGGGGTCACCCAGGCTGTTACCAAATGTGTTATGCATTTGTCTTATGAATTCCTGCATCTTTCGTAATAGACACTACTTACTACAAATTATTGCAATTTGAATATAAATTCCAGCATGTCTCTTGTAGATTAAATGAAAACTCCACCTTAGAATTAAAAAAATGTTTTTCCATTGTATCTTTGTCTTCTGGTCTATTTTATTTATGTAACATGTGTTTACTGGGAAAGTCCGACTTGGAACAAAGCCAATTTTCAGCAGAGGCCTGGGGAGAAACACTCCAGACGCATGTCTTTGTAACATGGGAGGAAACTTTAGCACCCAGAGGAAACCCAACACAAATGCAGGGAGGACATGCAGACTCCACACAGAAGGCACCCCAGCCGAGAATCGAGCCAGAGAACCTCTTGCTGTGAGGTGACAGCTCTACCGCTGCACCACTCCGCCGTCCATATTAATGTCTCAAAATCACTTCAAGTACTTCTTTTACAACTTTAATGTGTTTCCCACAAAATAGTGGTCAATGGGGCCAGCTATGGTAATGTCATCTTGCTTTCTTGCTTTAATTCCTTCTTCCCAGAATACATTTCAAGGGCTCTTTATATGAGTCTTGCTAGACATGAAGAAGTGGTGTTTTCTCATGCCATTAGGACAGAATGGCAGGACTGTGAAGTACTGTCATCTAACACACCTTCTGTAACAGAGCTGCTTCTATGTATCCTTGAGTGAGCCTTATTTGTTTGTCAGAGGTTGTTCTATGCTGTAAATAGCTGTTAGCTACTTCCAGCAAAATAAAGTAGTTTAACCAGTAGACCTTTCTAAAGGATTGTTTTATAGTTCTAAAGGAAGTGACAGATGCCCCCCCCCACATTGTCATCCTGAGGTGTGAAAACTCTCACTGCAGTAAATTATCCTTGCTGTATCATATACATCTGACAGCTACTAGTATTAAGGAAAGGACACCGAAGTAAGTCTGTCTGCTATTTCCCAATGCCTTCAGTGGCAATTTTTTTTTCTTTTTTTCTCATGAATGATGCAGAATTAAAAAAGTGCTTTACTAGTTCCATAATTATTTCTGACACGGTAACCACACACACAATTTTTTTTTTTTGTTTTTATTTATACTTCATTAACTCGGTAAGTCAACTGGTACTGGGACCCTTTTCAGCCACAACCTGAACTACACTGGCAAAGACAATAAAAAGTAAAAATGCACTTAGCAATACAAAGAAAAAATACTGCTATAAAACATTTGACAATGATCACATTACTAAAATGTATATATTATTAATGCTTAAATATACAATGTTAACTTTATTATAAATAAAGAATTTCATGCAAGCATATTGCACAGCTCACAGTGCTGTAACATGTTACTGTTGTCTAACTGACTAGGAATCAGCAAGTGAATGTTGTATGGCTTCACAAAAGAAAAAGGGGGGGAATAATTATATTTGTGTCACTATTGTTGTCCTAAGATGTTCAGAAAACATACTAAAACCTACAAATTTAGAATGGAACAACTATTACAGTGAAACGTAATAACTAGTATATGGTTCTGTTAGCCCGTCTTTATTGCACTTGCATTAACTTTTCTTTGAATAGATTGCCTCTGACCATTTTCTTGAATGTCAGTCAGTAGTCTATATTATTGAAATTTTCTGGCAGATTGTTACAAACAGCTGGAACTATTTTTAGTAAAGCTATTTTCACACATGCCAAGTTTGAATGGAGGACTGAATATCATCATTACTCCTGAGAGCACAGGACTAGTTTTGAAACTGCTGTTTGCTTTTGAGTCTTGGACAATAGCCATCATTTATCATTTTGTAGGCAAGTATATTGAGCAGTAAAGTTACTCTAGCCATTTTTGGTTAGTCAGTTGCTGGAGTTGAGAGTAGTACAGTGATGCCTGTGTTTCTTAGCGGGGTGTATGGATCAGTGCTGCAGTGATCTGTAAAACTTTAGAAATGGATAAGACAGATCACATGGTAGATTGGGAGATATCACATGCACTGCTGGAGTGCAGTATTCAGGTTTACAATCTCATTCTACCATCAATCCATCAATTAATTGCTACATTCCTTCATGTTTATAATTTTAAAAAATGTAAACATCTTGAAAAAGATAGTCACTCTCATGCATTACTGGAATGGCATAATCTGCTCACCTTCTATCAACTGTACATTAATTGCATGCATGCTTCAAAGAAGTCACAACCTTAAATCAACTTCAGCAAGTGCATCAACAAGGAAAACCTTGCTTTATTATAACTGTCATCTTTCTGTTCTAAGCGTGTCTGTAATGAGATTTAGGAGCCTGTGTCAGGGCAATAAGTATCTTAAAAAAAAACAGTTCAATCCCCTTCATAATGAAGATGACAGAACCACCAGTACAAGGGATAAGATAGACAAGACATCCTTCTTACACATAAACACCACAGTACTGATTAGTACAAGGAAACTTGCTATTTGGGCGGCACAGTGGTGCAGCAGTTAACATTGTCGCTTCACAGCAAGAAGTTCTTTGGTTCGATTTTCAACTGGGGTGTCTAATATTTGGAGTGTGCATGTCCTCCCTACATTTGCATGAGTTTCCTCCTACTTTCCAAAGACATGCATCGGGAGCATTTATCCAGAGGCCTCCGCTGAAAAAAAGGGTCTGTGCTAGTCAGACTTTCCCAGCCAACAAATGTTAAATAAATAAATAAATATTTCTGGTACACCACTGCTTTCAGATACCATTACCGCTGTATTATACATCAACAAAGAAACCCACTATTGGCCATGCCATAAATAAACATTGCAACCAATGCTATGCAGTATATGAACCACTCAAAACGGGCATAAGATATTAGTACATGGCATTGCATATTTCAAAGTGCCATGTGAACTAGCCATCATCACCTGCACAGCTGGCAGAGAATATATCACAGAGACTAGGCTAAAGAGCTAGAAGCTGACTGAACAGAAAGAGCAAAGAGTTCAAGGAAATACTTAGGGCTTTAGCAACTCAAGAAGAAGAGGATATAGGCAGAGTTGAAGAATGTCAGTGCATCAAAACAGCACGTGTGTGGACTATTGAACAGATATACAGACAAGCCATGTACAGCAATAAGGTACATCAGCAAACTTGTGGTCTAATGCAGAAATCCATGAAGTCATCAAAAGGAGGAGTGCAGGAAAAAGTAGAAGACAGAAAAGATGGACCAGGCTAAGAAGGAATACACAGATTGGCTAAGACAGCAGGCACAATAGCAAAGAAAAAGGCATCAGAAGCTCTTTACCAGTGTTTGGAAAGTGACTTAAAAGTTAGCACATAAAACTCTATGAGACTGCAAAGCAAAGACAGAAAGATAAAGAAAATATTCATCAGACACCCTTCCTAGGAGATGCTAGCAACAACCTGTTCACCAGCCTACAGAACATCCAAAGCAGATGTAAGGAGTATATATATAGCAGCTTCTAGATGAAGAAAACCACAGCTTAGCTTTACTGTCCCAGAACACAGCCTATGATGAAAGAAGAGGAAAGGCGTATCTCAGATCACTGGAGAATAAGCTTTCTGGTGTCGGCGTACAAGAACAAATGGGATATTCACAACTGTGGGTTGTACAGAGGTATCAAACTCCTATCATGCTGCATGAAAATCTCTGGAAAGGGGAGGGCTAATAAATGAAGAAGAGTAGAAAGTAAGATGCAAGATGAGCAGATCATATTCGGATCAGGATGCAGCACAACTGGCAAGATATTTGCAGTGAGAGAACTGATAAGCTAAAGCTGAGGAAAAAAAAAGTCCAACTGAGCATTCCTTGACTTTGAAAAAGCATATGACAAGGTCCCAAGAAAGATCATTTGAGCAGTGCTGCCATGGTTTGATGTTTAAAAATGAATGGTAGAATTAGTGCAGGCTGTGTACAAGGACCTGGTTTGACAATTAATACACAATGTTTGGACTCACAGAGGGTTTTCCAGTGGGAGTTGGAAGTGTGTGTGCATCAGGATTTTCTGAACCCACTGCTGCTCATACTGGTGATGGACTACATTAGCAAACCAGTTGGAGGGGATAGATCAACAAAGCAGCTACCTGTAGACAATGTCGCATTAGAGACAGACTCTGAACAAGAACTTCAATAAATGACAGGGAAGTGGAATGCAAAACTGAAAGTACATGGGATGAAACTGAGTACAGATGAGACAGTTCTAATGGCAGCAAATGGGGGAAATCAAAGAAGCTGAAAACTGAGACAGAAGGGAAAACATAACATGTTTACATCTTCAAGTACCTTGGAGGGGTGATTAAGGAGAAGGGAAGTCTGAATGAGACAGTGAAAACTAGAATCAAAGAGGCTTCAGTCAACTGGCACAGACTATCAGGGATAGTGTGTGACAGAAGAAGGACAAATAAGCTAAAAAGTAAGGTGTACAAAACAGTGTGTGACAAGTATTGCTGTATGATACACAAAACATGGGCAGAGAAGGCAGATCAGCTGAAGAAGCTAGAGGTGATGCAGTTGAAATGCCTGAGATGGTTAATAGGATGCACGCTTCAGGACAGATGAAGCATTGATAACATCAAAGCAGAGGCCCAAGCAACTCCAATTGCAGAGAAGGCCAAAGAGAGAACATTATGATGGTTCTTGCACATGTGCAGGAAAGTACAAGACAAAATGATGAAAAAGATTTGGGACGTAGAAAATATGAAAAAGGAGGTTGATGATGATGATAATACAATACACACATGTACACATGCTCTCTTTCTCTGTGTGTATATATTTGTGTGCAAGTATGTATATATATATATATATATATATATATATATATGTGTGTGTGTGTGTGTGTGTGTGTGTGTGTATGCACACACTCACACACATCTATATGCAAGAGCACAAAGCAAAGTTATGTTAAAGTAAATTCAGCTGTATATCATGGTTGTCATCAATGGTCACACTTCCTTTATAGACTAGAAAATGCTTATGCACTATACTGGTGTAAGGACTGATGCACATGTTCATAGAAAAATACTAGGGTATTAATCTACAGACTATTACAAGCCTAGCCATTAACCACAGGCCAGAATCAAACCCTGAACCTTGTATCTCTGAGATTAACTGTCCTATGGAAAAAACAAATTTAATTTAAATATATAAATTAATTAAATCTCTTCTTTATTTCTGTGGCAATCACTTTTGTGTTTTCCATATGACCAGTAACTTCAAGTTACAGTATGGGTTTTTCTTTTACAATAAACAAGGGATTGCAAATTTACCACTGAATCCCATGACTGCAACATTCTACTTTCCTTTTCAACTTGCAAAGAGCATGTAAAGTAGCAAATGCTTGTTAACTCTGCTGTATAGCTTTATTATTACTTGGTAACTGAGCTTGTAGTCCCAGTTAAATTAGTTGTTAGCAAGGCCTGCATCTTCCCCTCAGTTAATTGTTTGTAAAAGCAACTATATCAGTTCAGGCTAAAGAAACATCCATGACTAGTGTTGAACTAATTGCTACCCTGAGGTGCAAAAGAATGGATGCTTAGTCTCTGCAGAAGGATGAAAATATTGGAATTGCTTTACAGTCTCCAGATCCTGGAATAAATCTTAGCGTGGTTCTGGATGTATATTTTGACACATCTGTGTTGGATCCTGGCTCAATTTCCAGTGAGGGGTTAGTGTAGGAACCACAGAATCAGGAGACCAGATGTGATGTCATCCTGCTGCCAGCACTAGAATAGTATTTAGATATTAGTGAGAGATGTGATAGCATCACTCAGCAGTCTGTTATTGGAACTTACAACAAAGACATGCATCCACTTCATCTTGCCTTGCTCTGGCTAGTAAGTAGGGAACAGCAATTCTTCAGTAAGTTAGGAAAATATAGTGAGATTAGTTAAATATTGTTTTGTAATTGTCTGAATCTTTCCATCTGTGTTGTTTTTTATATTTCTTGTGAATTGAAACTCTGGCATTTATTGTAAATAGATATATTCAGTATTTTCATATTTTTTATTTTATTATTTATTATTAAATATATCTAAACCTTACATTGTGGCTGGTCTTTTAGAAAATAGTCTAACCTTTGACAGTAATTGCATATATTTGGTGATTACCCTTCCTACCATCCTTCAAAACCATTTTGAAAGACTGCTGTTCTTGCTCAACACCAGAAGAAACTATTTCCCTAAATGTGAATAAATACCTATTCATACCTTACATCTCCTTACTCTCCCTTCTTCATTCAATTCCTTACTTCTATCTATTTCTTCCCCCTGGCTTTCTCTCTAAACATACCATTAGCCTGCTTTTCTCTCAGTTTGTATTACAGTTCCTGTGTTTATTATACTAACTTATGTTTAATTTCTCTATAAACTGGCTAAAAGTTCTCTAACAATTGTCATTTTCATATAACTTGTATCTATTCTTAACCAATGTTTTCATATTATGTCTAATTTGATACAATTATTTAAAACTGTATCTGTTTTTGTATTATTTTTTAGATTGCAAAATTGTTGTTCTTAAAATATTTTGTAATTATTTGGAGCTTTTCTCTCTGGGCCTCCACTGAAAATGGTCTCCTTCTCAGTTGGACTTTCCTGGTAATCAAATGTCAATTAATAAATAAAGACTTTAACCATTGTGCCAAACTCTCCCACCCCTCAATGTCGGTGTGAGCCTTTTACCAATGATCTGTTTACCAGATATGCATCCCCCTCTGGAAGAATGTCACAAAAAAAGCATAAAATACCTTTTTATAAGTAGTATCAGTGCCTAGTTGATGGGGTTGACACCTGTCTCTTTCTACAGAGCAGGCCTGATTTTGGCAGTTCTCTCCTGTGTGTGTGGTAAAATGGTAAATGTGTTGATACTTTACAAGAAAAAATATTTTCTGACTTTTCACTAAATGTCACAGAAACATTTCATGCTACATTTAAGCCATCTTAATATATAAAGTAGTATAAATAACCAACATTTAAAGCTTAGCATTTCAATATGGTGATGATGCTTATGCAAATTTGTCAGAAGAGGCGACAACTGCCTTTAAACCTCTGACTGATCTATGAAAGGCATGGCTATATAGGAAGCAGCTGTGAATCAGTGTAAGATGTCCTTACATTCCCTGTTGCAGTATTCATTACCATTCCCTGCCACAGAAGCCTGAAACTTCGCCCAGTCTACCAAAGATTACTTGTTGCTTATTTAAATGGTACACAGAACGTCCACTCAAATGCTCATTCCATAGCATAGGGCATAAAGGTGATGTGCAGGCCTACCATAAGCAGAACTTCTTTGCCACCAGTTCCAAACATATCTTTTCAACATCAGTCAGTTTTCTTGTGTCCGCTTCTGCCAGTTGATATGTGGAAAAAAATCACTCTTCCGGCCGTACGCTGTTTTGACTGTTCGACGTTTTGGGGTTGCTGTAACAGTGTTCGATTATTTGATCATTCATTCTTATAATATAGACCCACATTTTCAGAAGGGTATGAAGTATAAAACTCAAATGTCTGTCATTATTTTTTAAAGTCAGTCTTTAATGATTTGACACTAATTTGCCAGAAAAAACACAATTTTATGATAAATGGACCAAAAATATGAGGCAAAAATCTGAAGATTCTTTGAAAATCTGTACAGTTGGGAGGTATGACGAGGAGATATTCTTGGATTAGGCTTCAACTTCTACCTGATGATATTAAAGCTAAGTTGATGGATGTGCCTCTGGATTCTAAACTTTTGTTTGGGGAAGCAGCTACTAGTTTGTTTAAGCCCCTTCAGGATAAGGGTAAGGCCTTACAGAGCTTAAACATGTGTGTGTTTCTCCTGTTTCTAAATTTCAGAGAAATTACCCTGCTAAGCCTGCCTTTGTTCGTAGGCAATCCTGCCCTTCTACTAAAGGTCAAAAGGTGGCAAACAGCCTCCTCCTGCTAAGACTACTCAGTTTTCAGGGACTCCAAAGCCTTCCTTTCCAGATACATCAGGTGCTATATGACTATCTGTCTCTTCCCAGCCACATTCGTCTTTCTCTCCACGTTTCTCTTTCTCTTCCTATTTGGCTTCAGATCACTCAGGATTCTGTAGATCAGATAGGTTTCTGTATATCATTTGTCAGGGGTACTTCATGGTGTGGAAATCTTGTCCTCTTTTATGGGCATTCCTCAGCCGCACATCAGTGCTAAAGAGATGAGTGCTCTTCTGCCAGCTCTTCAGGCCTTTCATCCTCTTTTCTCTCCAGGGCCTCTCAAGGTTTTCAAAGGCAATACCATAGTGATGTGGTATATCAACAAACAGGGAAGAATGAGATCTTATCTTCTTTGTCGGTTGGCACTTCTGGTATGGGATCTTGCTGTCAGGTATCAAGTGACTCTTCAGGTAATTTATATCCCTTCTGGGTAAAATGTTCTGGCTGAGACTCTGAGGAGGGCAGTCCCATAAATGGGTTCTTCACAGGGATGTGTTTCTGAACATTATCCACCAGCGGGGTACTCCTCTAGCAGGTCTTTATGCATCCCCACTGAACAGACAATTTCCTCTATTTTGTGCCATAGTCCCACGCATTCTGGTATGGAAGGTTGACGCTCTCTTATTTTCTTTGAAGGGGATGTTTCTTTATGTATTCCCTCGTCTTCCTTTCATTCTGAAAGTCCTGTTCAAAATTCAACAGGATGCTCCCAAAAAATTGTTGGTGATTCCCTTTAGGCTGTGACAGCAATGGTTCCCTCTACTTCTGCATCAAGCCAAGGCAATCATCACAAGTTACCTCACAGGGTGGATCTAATCACACAAGACAAGGGATCTCTCATTCATCCCCACCTGTCCATGCTTCAACTGACACTGTAGGTGACAGGATTTTGATCCTTCATAGACACCTGTTTTCAGAGGACGTGCTGCAAGTCCTGCCCCAGGCCAGGAAACCTACTACTAGGAAATCCTACTTATCCAAATTGAAGAGGTTTTCTGTTTGGTGTCCCTCTCACAACCTGGATCCACTTACTATGGATGTTCCTTTGGCTATCTCTTATTTGTGTGAGTCAGCAGCTTCTGAATGAAGAAAACCCCACAGAAGCTGTACTGTCCCAGAAACAGCCTATGATGAGAGAAGAAGAGGAGCCCACCCTAGAAGAAGTAAGAACAGCACTAAGGAAGATGAAGTCAGGGAAAGCAGCAGGCTCAGATGAGGTCACAGCAGATATGATAAAGATGCTGGGTGACATAGGGGAGGAATGGCTCCTGAGGGTACTAATAGCAGTGTGAAGAGAAAGGAGAATCTCAGATAACTGGAGAATAAGCATACTTGTGCCAGTGTACAAGAACAAAGGGGACATCCACAACTGTGGGCAGTACAGAGGCATCAAACTTCTATCACATTGCATGAAAGTTCTGCAGAGGGTGATTGATAAATGGATACATAGAGTAGTAGAATGTAAGATGGGAGATGAGCAGTTTGGATTCAGATCAGGATGCAGCACAATTGAACAGATGTTTGCATTAAGACAGATATTTGAGAAGAAGCTAGAGATGAGGAGAGAGTCCAACTGGACATACCTACACTTGGAGAAAGCATATGACAAGGTCCCAAGAAAGCTGATCTGGGCAGTACTACGGTGGTTTGAAGTCCCAGAAACATTGGTAGAATTAGTGCAGGCTATGTACAAGGACCCAATGACTCAAGTACGAACAGTGTTTGGTCTCACAGAGGGATTCCCAGTGGGATTGGGTGTACATCCAGGTCCAGCTATGAGCTCACTGCTGTGCATACTGATGATAGACTACATTAGCAAACAGGTTGGAGGGGATGGATCAACAAAGCTGCTGTATGCAGATGATGTGGCAGTACAGGCATTAGGAAGTAGAAGACAGACTTACTTTGGAATCCTACTACTTATCACCTGTACTTGTTACAGTAAAAAACATTTACCTCAGTGAGAGTTTTCACACCTCACCATGAGAATGGGGGGAGGAGGTCTGTCAATTCCTTTAGAACTACAAAAGAATCCCTTTACTAAAGCCTACTATTTACCTACTTTCTTTTGCTAGAAGTAGCTAACAGCTATTTATAGCATAGAACAAGCTCTGACAGACACATAAATGAGGCTGTCAGGAAAACCCAGAAGTAGCTCTGTTACAGAAGATGCGTTAAATGACAGTGCTTCTCAGTCCTGACATTTTATCTTAGTGGCATGAAAAAGCACTACTTCCTTATGTTTAGCATGACTTATATAAAGAGGACTTTAAATGTATTCTGGGAGGAAGGAATAAAAGTAAGAAAACAAGATCATGTTACCAAGGCAGGTGCCATCATCCGCCATTTTATCGGAAACACATTAAAATTGTAAATGAAGCACTTGTAGTGATTTTTAGGTATTATAATAGCTCCAATGCCCTGGACCAGCTCATTGGCACCCCCACAAGGGGCACAATATCCTGGTGAGATCTGACCACAAATCACTCTCTTGCAAAGTAACTATTACACTGTCCAGGGTCAAGAAGGAGCAGGTGCCAAGTTGGAAGCAATCTCTCCTTTGTCTGAGCAAGCAAATAAGGTCACTGGTGAAATCCTCTAAGGCTAACTTCGAGTCCAAATTGGCCACATTCACCAAGGACAATCACAAGGCCATCTTCACATATGTCTGCAACCTCAAAGGTAACAAATCCAAATCTGCTGTGAACTGGTGGTCAATAACACCACATACACAAATGCCATAGATATAGCCAACTTGCTGGCAGACAGGTTCAGTGAAAACATCACCCTCCTGCCCCCCCATCAGTAAACCAGTACATCCCCAGCACCTCTCCCCCTCCCTTCATCACCAGGAAGCAGTTCCTTAATGTCCTCTCAAAGGCAAAAAATACAGTCTCCATGGGACCTGATAAATCCCTGGCTGAATCCTACATGAACTCAATTATGAGCTCTCAGCTCCATTAGACACCCTATTCAACCAAAGCCTGTGCACCGGCTTCATCCCAGCTGAATGGGGACAACCAGTGTCATCCCTCTACACAAAGGTGGAGCGTCCACTGACCCAGGCTAATACAGGCCCATCAGCCTAACTAGCCTGATCTGCAAGGCCATGGAATGCATTATCATGGACCTTATAAACAAGGACATTGGCAACCTCCAAATGCTTGGCCCTACACAGTTTGGTTTTGTCAAAGGGAGATCATGACTGTTAAACTTGGTTGACTTCTTTGAAACAGTCACCAAATCCCTGTACGAGGGGAAGATGGTGTACACTGCCTACCTTGACCTAGCCAAAGCCTTTCATACTATTCCCCACTCAGACATAATAGATAAACTCTCCCAGCTAGGCATCAACCCATATGTCACCAGATGGGTAGCTAACTCGCTCACTCACAGAACCCACTCAGTCAAAGTAGGAGAAGCCACCTCTAGTAGTAGATCTGTAATGAGCGATGTACCTCAAGGATCGGTCTTGGGGCCTCAACAACTGTTTGGGATATACTTTTCTGAGGTGCAAACCAAAACCAGTGGTCTGTGGCTGACCAAGTTTGCAGATGACTGCAAGCTGGGCCCTGTCTTAAATTCATCTAGTGATGTGAACATCCTTCAAGAGGGCCTTACCCAAACTAATGACTGGTGCCAGAAGCATGGCCTCAAACTGAATTCCAAGAAATGCATCATTTTCCCCTTTGGAGAAAATGTCATCCCCACTAATTATCACATTAATAACAATGCAGTAAGCATGCAATCTATTGTGAGGGACTTGGGCACTGAGGTTGATAGCAACCTGGCTTTTGAGCACCACGTTGCCTCCGTTGCATGGAAGGCTTTCAACATGGCCCACCTCATAAATAAGGGTATTTCATTCCAGGAATAAGGAGGTCATAACATCCCTGTACTCCTCCCTTATCAGACCTATTATCAAGTACAATGCTCCCTTTGGCATGTACCTTGCCAAGCACATACAGCAGTTGGAGAGACCGCAGAGGTTCCTGACCAGGAAAGTCCAGGGTCTCAAACACCTGCCCTATACAGACAGGCTAAAAGCCCTGTCTCTCTCTACTCTATCTCATACAGACTGCTCAGAGGTGACCTGTGTCTAGCATACACGGCCATTTCAGACCCAGCCTTGATGGAGTTGCTGCATATCTGTAAGACAAACTCCACTCACACAACCCACACGCAACATCTTAACCTGGTCTGTGACATTAATAGAACTTGTTGGTGGGAGAGATTTGTGTCCCAAAGACTCCCTTTCCATGTGAATCAGGGTACCTCCCTACCCCCCCTTAAGAGGAACCTGGACGACTGGATAGGAAACAGAAAATATGCCCCTGGGATCCCACCTGTGTCCCTGCTGAACAGGGGAAACAGGTGCTGACTTTGAGGGAACATGGGTGAAATTCTTGGCTAGGCTTTTTAGTTTTAAGAGCCTCTGGGCCAATAGCCTAGTATCATCCTTTGAACCTATGAACAATTGACTCCACTCCTAGCAGCAACTATACTAAAATACTTCTCCAAACAGATTATAACCTCTTACATGATGGTACAAACAGCTTCCCTGCACCCCCCTCCCTCAGAAGGAACTGGCAACTATGCAAAATTCTACACCAGTGCTTTATACAAACACGTGTATAACTGCATTGACTCGGCCATACCAGATAGGACCAAAACAACCTCTTCAAGGAAGAGGAAACCTGCCTAGTGGAAAACTGCTATTAATGGGCTTTACAATAAGAGGAAGAAATTACTGTCTAAGTGTAAGAAGAAGCAAGCCCAAAACTAAAAACACTCCCTCCTCGGCTTAAACAGGCAAATAAGACTTCTTGTGAAGTCCTCCAAAGCAAATTATGAATCCAAATTAGCTTCCTCAACTAAGAACAATCATAAGGCATTCTTTAGTTACATCCATAACCTAAAAGGAAAGGCAGATTTGCACCGAACTGGTAGTTAATTATATCAAATATACTGAGCCTGTCAACATAGATAACCTGTTACCCAACAGGTTCTATGAAAACCTCACTCCCCTGACACCATCATATGTACCCCATGACATCCCTACCACCAGTCCCCTACCTGGGTCTATATCACTTCAGTGAAAATTCAGTTCAGTGAATGGCATTTTCATTTCACTTACATTGAACATTTCGTTCATCGAACTGTTCATACTGAGATCACAGTACAGTGAAGATCAGGAAATTTGCCCTTTCCTGAATGTAGTGCAATCTTGGATTTGGTATATATAGTGTAGTGCGATCTCGGACTTGGTATGTATAATCCTAATAGAGAGTCTAGGGCGTCAGACAGATATGGAAAGCTCATTTACACTTCTGCAACCTTTGCCTTGAGGTCACTTAACTACCTGGCACATTTTACTAGGTTACAGGGAGACTTGGTAAAGGAACTCTCTAAGTCTACCCCAGGGTCCATGTTGGCAGAAGAAGAGGCAACTTATTACTCCCAACTGGCTACACTACAATCTATATCAAATGCGTCCATGAGATTAATTTCTCATGTAGCTGAAGGTTCCGCACCGGCTGCTGGTTCAGGCATAGCTATTAGGAGGCGTGCCTGTATAAGACTGTGTGATTTTGTGGAGCCCTTTAAATCTTCATTCAGTCATCAATGCTCCCTTTGATGGATCTTCCCTGTTTCATCTCACAGTTAAAGACATACTTTCCTGCAGTAAGCAAGATGGAAAGACCTTGTCTGCTGTTTGAATCTGTTTCTCTACTCTGCAGAGTACTTTTTCCAGGAGTCAACACCGTGTTAAGAAACCTTTCAAGACTCACATGGGGATTTTTCTCCCAGAGGCAGAGGGGGAAATAATAAAGGAAGATGCCATCCTCACTGCAGAGGAGGTCTGCAGAACCAAGGGTCTTAAGAATCTTTCTTGGATAGACCCTTTCAATGCTTCTGAATGGTTGCCAAACTGTTCTTCTCTGGAAGCATTGGGGGGCACTTATCCTTGCACCTAAACACCTGGACACCCATCAGAAGAGATTCTTGGGTGAAAAAGATTATATCCACAGGTTACTTCATTCCCTTTTCACAAAGTCATTCACAAAAGACATGTCTCTCAAAATTTCCACCCAATCAGTGGGAGTTAGCAGCTCCAGAAATTCAAAAGCTGCTAGAAAAAAAAGTCATCCAAGAGGTCCCACCAGACCAGTCAGGATTCAGAATTTACTTCAGGTTCTTTTTAGTGCCAAAGAAAACAGGAGACCTGAGACCTGCTCTGGATGTCAGTCATCTAAATCAATCTGAGAAGAACTCCAAGTTCTGGATGGTCATGGTTCAGTCCATGCTGACATTTCTACTGAAGAATGGCTGGATGTGCTCTACAGATCTTCAAGATGTATACTATCACATCAAAATAAACAGGTGCTTTCAAAGATAACTGCGCTTTTGGCTGGGAGTCAGTCATTACCAGTTCAGAGTCCTGCCGTTTGGTCTCACCAAAACCCCCCACAGTGTTCACCAAATGCACGGCAGTGGTGGAAGTTCATCTCAGACTGCATGGATTCATTGTGTGTGTCTTATTTAGGTGACTGGTGCCTTTCTGCATGAACCAAGCATTTCCTAGAGAAGACCAGGGATTACTTACTCCAGTTGTGTACATTCATAGGGATCACAGTCAATATTTCCAAGTCCCATCTTCAAACAGTTCAAGTCTTGGAGTTTATAGGGACTCACCTGAACACTGTCAGTCAGTTTGTGTTTTTACTCCAAAGCAGAGTTCATGCCCTAAAATTGCATGTCAGACAGATTCTAGAGCATCCCTCTCTTCCAGCAAGATTGGTTCTTCAAGCCTTAGGTTCAATGGCTACAGCAATCATCTTATTACCTACAAAATTTTGCAAGCCTGCAAAGACTCCCTACTTTGATGGATCCTGTCCAGTGAGGTTTGTCTGGCACGTCCTTTTATCTTCCCTCCACGAAGGCCACGTTGACCATGGATGCCTCCCAATTGGGGTGGGGTGGCATTTCTTGAGATAGACTGTTCAAGGCACATGGTACCCAGAAGAGACCAAGTCGCATATCAATATTTTAGAGATGAGAGCAGTCCTATTAGTGTTGCAGGCCTTTCAGAACTCTATCCCTCTAGGAACAATCGATATCCAGACAGACAATACGTCAGTGGCTTGGTACATCAATAAACAAGGAGGAACCAGATCTTCTTTTGTTTTTTGGCAAATTCAGTTGCTGCCTGATTTTTATCTACTTCTGGTTTGATTTCAATTCCAGCTTGACAACGATATGCTTCAGGTAAACTAAGCATAGAAGTCATCATTTTCTCCACATGTTTAAAAACTTTCTCTGTGTTTGGATCTTGTGAGGTCAGCAGATATGTATGCAGTCCTATGATTGCAGATCTATACATGTAGTCAGTTTCAAGGAGGCCAATACCTCCTTCAGGACTGGAAATATTTAATCTTGGTATACAGTGATTTTTATAAATGATTTGAAAAGCGTGAAGCATTTTTCTTGTTTTGCTGTCCAGCTGATCCAATACCTTTTGAGACCAATCAATCAATTAATGGTTTGTCTCTTTTTAATTTCCCCAAATCATTGGGGTTTCTATTACCATGATGGGAATGGACCCCATTCCTAAGTCAAAGTATGATTAAAGTTCATGAAATTAGTATTGATTCAATCTTTGATGTTAGACAGAAGTCCTCTTTGCACCACCTGCAATGTGCCCAGTAATGACTCCTGCAATTCGACAAGAGTTACATGTACTGGTAACATATCTAAGTATGACTGTAATTCATTTTAATAAGACCCGTTGTTCCTAGTACTATTGGAACTGTATGGGTATATTTCTTTCACATTGCCCTTGTTTCTGTCTGCAAATCCTGGTATTTTATGACTTTGTATCTCTCTGTAAGTAAGATACTGTAGTCACTGGGTGTAGCAATTTCTATAATCAATACTACTTTTGTCTTCTTTTCATGGACTACTATATCGTTTTTTCTCACATCTATTTTTTGAAGTGTTGGTAATGGATGATCCCATGTGATATAAACTTCATCATTTTCTATGATGTTTTGTGACTCATGTTTCCAGTGTTTTTCAGTAACTAAGCAAGGAAGTCATCTTAGACTTAGTCTCCTCATGTTTTAAAACTTTCACTATGTTTGGGTCTGTATGCAGTCCTACAACTGCAGATCTATACATGCAATCAATTTTGAGGAGGCCAATACCTCCTTCAGAATGGGGAATATATAGTCTTGGTATGCACTGATTTTTATAAATCATTTAAGGAGCATGACGCATCCTTCTTGTTTTCCTGCCCAACCTATCCAACACCTTTTGGGGCCAGTCACTCACTCCAAAACTGTAAGTTAGGACAGGAAGAGCAAACTGGTTTATAGCATAGACTTTGTTCCTAGATGTCAATACTGTTTTCAATATTAATTTAAGTCTTCTGAAGTATTCCTTACCTAGTTTTATTTGTATTTGTTAATGTTTAATTGTTGATCCTTCATCAGTTCCCAAATATTTATACACTCCCTCTTGCTTAAGTTCTTTTATATCACATTCCTGTCCCAAACTGATGTTTTCTTGGTGGTGCAGCTTTCCTGCTTTAAAGGTTGCTTTTGAACATTTATCAAGACCCAATGATATTTTTATATCATCTGAAAAAGTTTTGACCACTTGCAGTTGTGCGTTCAGTTCCTCATCTGATGAATTATACAGTTTTAAATTGTCCACAAAAAGAAGATGAGAAGTCTTTACACTTTCTTGTTTTCTGGCAGCCAAATTATAGCCATGACCTAATATGTTAAGTAGACAGCTTGATGGCAGTGACAAAGAGTCACCCTGGAATATCCTCCATTTGGATTTTTATCCCTGGAACATTAACTTGTCCTTTACCATGGCTTAACTGCGAAGTGGTTTGCCACTGTTTCATGGTCGCTGTAATGTAATCGATCAGAGTAGGATATATCTTATACATCTTTAAGCATTTTTATCCATGAATGTGGAATACTGTCAAATGCTTTTTTGTAGTCTATCCATGCTATACTTGGATTCTTCCCCTTTTTACAGTTCTCCATTTTGACTTTATTTAACCTGTTCTGATACTGTGCACTGCTTTTAGCACGTCTGTCTTTCTGAGTATTTTTGTTGATCTGTTCCCTCTTCTATACTCTTCTAACAGTGACACTTCTTGTCTTAATCACTTTATAGTTTTCTCTATTCGATATTAACATGATGGCATTCGATTTCTCCCCTTCCTTTACCTTATTACCCCATGTTTTTGTGGCCATAGGAGATTAGAAAACCACAAGCAACTTGCAGTTATCAGCAAATTTTGTTAACCAGAGAAGATCATTATCAGTTTGGAGGACTGAAAAATAGATACTCCCTTAGGAGATTACTGGTCACTTTCTCTCTGCCTGAGGAGATGTCACTCGCTAGGACAATGTACATCCTATCCTTAAGCTACTTGGCCATCATTTTTACCACATATGGATTTATGTTTAAGGCCACCAGCTTATAAACAATCCCATCATAGGTTCATAGGTAGGTACTAGGCTATCGGCCCAAGGGCCAATGTAAGCCCAGCCAACAAGGTTCCCTGGCTTATGCCACCCAAGTAAGTTATTTTCCTGTGCCACTGTCGAGCAGAGACACAGAAGTGATCCCCGGGGTGTATTTCCTATTTCCCATCCACTCATCAAGATTTTTCTTGAAGAGTGCTAATGAAAAACTTTGCTTGACATAGATGAGTAGCTTGTTCCAGAGTATGGAAAGTCTCTGGGACAGGAATCTATCCCTCCAGCATGTACTGTTTATTGTGGTGACAAGGTTTAGGTCCCTAGAGCATGTAGCTCGGAGGGATTGGGATTTCATTAGGTGTAGCATGTCCAACAGCTCTGGGTTTGACATAGCTTTATATGTTAGGCAGAGATCACCTCAGAGTAGGCGATATGCTACAGAATAAAGCTGGAGTTTTTTGAGATGGTCAGTGTAGGGCATTTGTCTGAGGCCAGTAATCCTCTTTGTAAGGTGCTTCTGTGGCCTTTCCAGCTGCTGCCGATGTCTTGTGAGGTACATTCCAAAAGGAGTGTTGTACTCTATAATGGGTCTAATGAGTGTCGAGTAGAGGGGAACAATGACCTCTTTTTTCCTGGATGAGAACCCTTTTATGATGAGGTGTGCCATGTAGAAGGACTTCCTGACTACTGTGGCGATGTGACTATCAAAGGAGAGAATACTGTTCACCTGGGTCCCAAGGTCTCTTATCATACATTCAGTGTTAAGTAGATTGCTGCCTATGTGGTAGTTCATGGGTACAGAGTGTTTACCAAAGTGGATGATACTGCACCTTTTGGCATTGAGCTTGAGGCCATGGCTCTGACACCAGTCATCTGTCTCAGCGAGGCCCTTCTGTAAGATGTCCACATCATTTGGGGACTTGATTATGGCTCCTAGTTTGCAGTCATCTATGAACTTCGTTAGCCAGAGGCCTTCTGTGTTAGCCTGTACTTCAGAGAAGTAGATACCCAAACAGGAGAGGTTCCAGGACTGAACCCTGTGGTACTCCACTTGTCACTGGTTTGAGGTCAGATTTGGAGTCTGCAACTTTTACAGTGTGGGTTCTGTCAGTGAGCCAGTTGGCAACCCATCTTGTGATGTAGGGATTTATACCTAGTTTAGTGAGTTTAGCTATAATTCCAGAATGGGGGATGGTGTTGAAAGCCTTGGCGAGGTCAAGATAGGCTATTTGAACCACCTTACCCTCATCTACGGCTTTGGTGACTGCCTCAAAGAAGTCGATCAGGTTCAGGAGGCATGATCTGCCTTTCACAAACCTAAACTGGGTGGGATCCAGAGTTTGGAGGTTACCAATGTCTTTGTTTATGAGTTCCATGATGATACATTCCATGGCCTTGCAGACCAGGCTCGTCAGGCTTATAGGTCGATAGTTCCCGGGATCAGTGGTGGCTCCCCCTTTGTCTGGTGGGATAACTGTTGCTGTGCGCCATTCAGTGGGTACAAAGCCTGATGCGCGGCTATTATTGAACATGGTGCTTAAGTGGGAGCTAGTTCATTCTGAAGTTCGTGTAAAACGCAGCCTGGGATGTTGTCCAGTCCCATGGATGATGTGTTTTTGGCTTTAGAGACTGCAGCTTTTACCTGCGTAGTTGTGATTACAGGGACTCTGCATTCTTCCTGTATAGATATGGACCCTTTAGGGGGTGGGGGGGTAAAGTTAGCACTGAACCTATCTGCCAGGATGTTGGCAATATCAGTTGGTTCAGTAATTTTCATGCCGCTGTGCTGTAATTCAGAGCAGATCTGGGTGTTGCCATCGAGATTCTGACATAGCTATAGAATGCTTTGTGGTTGTCCTTAGAATTAGTGGCAATTTTGTTTTCGTAGCTAGCTTTGGAGGATCTTATAAGGGATCTCAGCTTCTTACTGAGGCTGACCGGGGAGCTCCTCCACTCATGGGATTTTACTCTCTTTTGCAACAGTTTGGTCCTTCTGTTGTACAGTTTGTTTATTGCAGGGGACCACCAGATTGGCTTTCTTTTTTTGGAAGATAGCGTCTTGGTTTTGTTTGGGATAGCACGATCCATGCATTAGTGTAAGTGCTTATAGAGTGCATTTGTGTAGGATTCAGCAGTTGTAACTGTACTGTCCATCTGCATAGGTGTCATGAAGTTCACCACTTCCATCTTAAGGAGCATAAAGTTGACTATGGAGAAATTTTTTACTGTGGTTTTCTTAATGGTGGGTGGGGGCAGGATGTGGATATCAAGGGTGATAAGCTTATGGTTGGATCGGACCAACGAGGAGTTGACTTCAGGTGTGGAACACCGGTCACTCATGTTGGTAATGACTAGGTCTAGGATATTGTTGCCCCTGGTTGGGATGTGGATAAGTTGATCCAGGACATTGGAGTTTATGAATTCCAGAAAGTGTTGAGCTAAGGAGTTGGTACACGAGTAGTTTTCCCAGTTAATGGTGGGGTAGTTGAAGTCGCCCATTATTAGGGTGTTTGGGTGAATCCTAATATCTACCAGTACATCAAGAAAAGAGGAGTGGGAATCCTGGGGCATGGTGGGGGATCTATAGCAAGCTACAATTTGGATTGCAGTTTCGCCCAGAGTTAGTTGCACTTGGATAACCTCGGATGCATTATGCTAAGCAGCTAGCCTGGATGTGTGGATATCCTTAATGAATATGGGCACACCTCCGTCTTTGGTGTTTCAGTCCAGGTTATATGGCCGAAAAGTGTGGTATGAGTTATAGCCTGGTAGTGCAGCGGTGTTCTATGGAGCCTTGAACCAGGTCTGAGTCACTGCACAGATATCAATGTTCTCCGTTTTAAGGAGTGCCTCGAGTGAGTGCATTTTGAGATTTAGACTTCTAGCATTGAGTAGTATTACCCTCAGTTTTTGCTTGCCTGTTCCTGTTATGGTGGTGAATCATATGGTTTGCAATCAAATGCCTTGGCCAAAGAGAGGTAGGCAGTATGGATGGTGCAACCATAGTCAACAGCTTTAGTGACAATTTTACAAAGAAGCTGACAAGATTCAGCAGGCAGGACCTGCCCTTTAGAAAGCTGAACTGCAATGGACCAAATACATGTTGGCCATAAAATATAATATAAACAAATAACTTCATGAATTAACTTATGGAAGCCTAGACCTGTATAAAGAATAAAGTAGTTCATCCCAAAAGCATATTAGCTAAATACTGGAGAATAGTTAAACAGAATTGCCAAAAAACAAAAGCAAAAACACTGGCTTTCCCATAGTGCTAGAGAAAATAAGGTGAGGGTATTTGTGAAATGCATGAAATTCAGTAATCTTTACCACCTGAAAACATAACAAGGTTCTTGTGAAGGTAGATAGATGATGAAAAAATATGCAGCACCGTTTTACTGGCCCAAGTTTCATGAGGCAACAAGGTTCAAATAAATAAAGCAATCATTCTAAAGAATGTACCGATAGCTTTGTCAGAAAAGAAAAGTGACTCTCATATGTTCACACTGTTTATTCCCAATACACAAAATGGAAAGGGAAACACCAGCAAAATGTTTGACAAGCTAGTGTTGTAGCTATAGTAACATGGTACTAACCAATGTACATAAGTATACTGAAGGAATTACCTCTGGAAATGAATGTGCAACGTTGTTTAATAATACCCAAAAATGGGTATTCAGAACAACAACTGGATGGCACTGAAAATATAATGAAGCAATTAAAATGCAAGAAGAAATGACATTCAGCAAGGAAAAAAGACTTCATTTTTACACACTGTACTGTAAGACAGTATCACATAGTTGTGTTCCTGTATGGAAAATATCAGCATACACAAAAACTGCACTGAACTGTGTAAAGAGAAAAAGGGAAATGTGCAAACGTAGTCACTTCAAAGATTAGGCATGACGTTAAGGCTGTATAACATGAATTGATAAATGAGTATTGCTCATCTTAGCAGAAAACGTGCACATTAGCCTGCTATCTCATTCTGAATCTGAAATGTAGCTAGAAATAAATAACAGAATGCCTTGTAGCTCATTCATCTTATCCTGACTGTTGGCAAGGTTTGCTGCTAGTCCACCCAGGGTATAAGCTAAAGTCAACTGGCTCAGTATATTATTCATCCTGACAATCCCTAAATATACAGCAAAAATGCTGATTGTAAGTGCATGCAGTGGGCTTTAAAAGTGGTAGCTCTTTTCATTTATGTTGAAGAAGGTCAGCAGCAAGGGATCAGTGATTTTTGTGAGAGGTTTTCCCACAAAAGCAATGGGAGATGGTTCATTCTCTCCTTCAGGCAGGCCTTATTGGTTGCTATTTTTATTCCTTAGTGGTGGCGCTGCAGAAGCGGTGTCGCCGCACAGTAAGACGCTGTCCAGTTCGATTCTCAGCTAGAGCGTCTTCTGCGTGGAGACATGCGTGAATGGGCATACCTTCTTTGAAGGTTGTGCGTCAGGGCTGGTAACTCGGCACATAAAATTCAACTACCAATCATTAGCAGAACGAAGTTCCGCTGTGGCGACCCCTAACTGGGAAAAGCCGAAAGACACAAACAAACAAATTGATTGCTTTTCAACCTTTAGTACAATGATCATTCTTCAAGCTTATCCATATATCTGGGTCAAATGTGGCCCTATATATTGCTAGTGTATAGAGCTCTCACCTTGTTAACCCAAGAAGCGGGGCAAAGGCAAAACTAATTAGGTCTTAAATTAGGAACACTTTAACTACTTATAATATTTGAATTCAGTTAGGATATTGTCAATAGATTAGTAGCAGCTGCTCAGCTGCATTAAACTGGATTTTCAGAAAAATAATAATAAGACCTTAACTTAATCTTGAGCATTCTCTGGTTATTTAATTATCACTGTTCGGTCAGATAATTAGAAATCATAGAAAGGAAGGAAGAAATCAAAGACATCTGAGAGGTATGTATATATCCATCCAGCCATCCACGGGCCGTTTTCCATTTTTTATATGAGGTCATGGAGTTACTTCAAAAGTAACAATCATCTAAAGCCAATGATCATACTGCCATGTGGCTCGCACTGCTGAGGTTGCCCTTCCACACCACACACATGCATGCATTCACACCTATAGCCAATTTAGAGTGCCAAGTCCACCTACTGCATGCCTTTGGAATGTGGGAAGAAACTAAAGCACCTACAGTTTTTCGTATATACAGATATGATATATATATATAGATATATATATATATATATATATATATATATATATATATATATATATATACACACACACACACACACACACACACACACACACACACACACACACACACACACACACACACACACACACACACGCACATGGCTAGTACAAATAGGCTGTCTGGTAGGAGCTGCTTTCTTACTCTGTAAAAGGTACTATGCTCTCTTCATGTCTTGATGATACTGATTAACACAGCAGGCAAAAATCTGCTAAACCACAGTAGTTCATGATGTAAGTCATCTGTTTGTTACCTGTGTAGCATGTTTACTGTAACACACACACACATACACCCCCCCACACACAGCCACAGCCACACACACACACACACACACACACACACATATATATATATATATATATATATATATATATATATATATATATATATATGAAGAGAGAGAGAGAGAAAACTAAATAGAACATTTGAATAGTTTTAAAACTTTGCTAGCTTTACTCAGATTACTTTTCTCCAACTATTACAGCCACTTTGCTTCCCTCATACTGCACTTATTTCCTAA
>NC_056731.1:661952966-662090466 GCF_019279795.1 Protopterus annectens
TTCACTGTACCGCAAAAAAATTCATAAACTTCGAGTACGTGAATATTCGCTCATGTGAGCGTTCGATATTCACGTATTCGATGAAGTGATATAGACCCCAATTCTGCACTGCTCCAGAAATCAGCCAAGGCCAGTAAACAAATTAGCATAACTTTCAGAAATATAATGTTTTATCTTCTAACAAACTGATAAAAAAACACATGCAAGGCCACAGAGATGTCGACAAATCCAGCTCAACAACTTAAAACATATTAGCGCTTTTGTTTTATTTTGTAACAAAACTTCCTCATAGCTGAAGATCTTTTGTTATAAAATAAAAGTGCTAATATCATGTTTTAAGTTGTTGAGCTGGATTTGTCAGAATCTTTGTGGCCGTGCGTGTGTGTTTTTATCAGTTTGTTTTCTGTTTTATTTTTGTTTTGTCTTCTAACAACTTATTTTCTGGGATCAGACTTCACATTGGCTTTGTACACTGTTTTTCTCATTAACTCACTGCTGTTTTACACTGTTCTACTTGACTTTATAAGCTGTTTACTTCACAGATGTGCACATATATGAATATCTCTATGAATATGTAAACATCTGCCTTTAGAAACATGCAATTCCTACTTTGCATCATTTCTGTCAATTTTCTAGAATTTTGCAGAATGTTCAGATTTTCACCTCATATTTTTAGTCTGTATTTTTTTTTTCTGGTGAATGAGGATTAAGGTCACTAAATCTTCTTATTTTCCTTTCAGCTGCTCCTAGGGGTCACCACAGTGGATCACCTGTTTCCATTTCTTCCTTTCCTCTGCATCTTGCTCTGTCACACCAACCACCTGCATGTCCTCTCTCACCACATTCAAAAACCTTATCTTAGGTCTTCCTCTTTTCCTCTTACTTGGCAGCTCCATCCTTGGCATCTTTATTCCAATGTACCCATCCCTCCTTAGCACATGCCCATACCAATCTGGCTTTGTCTCCAAACCATCCAACCTGAGCCTCTAATATACTGATTCCTAATCCTGTCCATCCTTGTCACACCCAGTGCAAATCTTAACATCTTTAACTCTACCATCTCCATCTCTGACTCCTGTCTTTTCGTTAGTGCCATCGTCTCCAACCCATATAACATAGCTGGTCTCACTACCATCTTGCAGACCTTCTCTTTCCTCTTACTGGTACCCGTCTGTCAAAAATAACTCCTGACACTCATCTCCACCCACTCCACCCAGCCTGCAGTCTCTTTTTCACCTCTCTTCCACACTCACCATTACTCTGAACTGTTGATCCCAAGTATTTAAACACATCTCCCTTCGCCAACTCTACTCCCTGCATCCTCACTGTTCCTCTGTCATCTCTCTCATTCACACACATATATTCTGCTTTGTCCTGCTGACCTTTATTCCTCTCCTCTCCAGAGCATATCTCCACAACCTGTTCTATACTCTCACTACAGATCATGTCATCCGCAAACATCATATTCCATGGGGAAATCTGTCCGATCTTGTCTGTCAACCTGTCCATCACCATTGCAAATAAGAAAGGGCTCAGAGCTGATCCGTATGTAATCCTACCTCCACCTTAAATGCATCCATCACCCCTACTGCAGACCTCACCATTGTCACACTGCCTTCATACATATCCTGTGCCACTCTTACATAATTTTCTGCCACTCCTCATACAATACCACAACTCCTCTCTAGGTGCCCTGTTCATATGCTTTAATGACAGAAATTTGAGTTTCAGATTTCATATCCTTAAGAAAATGCATACTAATGTAACAATTGTTATTCTCTCAACTTTTTAAGTTTATAAGTGCAATATTTAATATTTGTCCTTGATTTTGGGCTTTAGTCCCCAATTATTTTTGTTTTTTTATCAGAATTTGATTAGTGTGTTTTGCACAGCACCATAAATATGCAAATGTTTGTCTTCACTGTCTGCATACTGAGACTATATTTGCATACGGTGTATAGGATTAGTCGAGTCCAAATAATCACATTTTTGTAAGTACAGCATAGCTCTCTTTGATTTTCTGGTATTTGCTTATGTGGTAAATAAGTAAGTAAAATGGTTGTGAGCCCTTTTTGTGCTTTGCTTACCTAAAATCTCTGAATGTACCTTCTGTTAAGATACTGTACTTTGTGCCAATACCAAACTTACAATTTATATTTTTTGCCATGAATACACAATTTCTCAGTGCAATGCTTTACTTTCCAGCAACATTCAAGCCCTTCTGTTTTTACTATAGTCACTGCATCACACACACACACACACACACACACACACACACACACACACACACACACACACACACACACACACACACACACACACACACACACACACACACACACACACACACACACACACACACACACACACACCAGCATCACAAACAAGTCTGCCTCAATGTTAGAAACATCTTTTCACGTCAGTTATTTACAGCTGTTACTCAGTCCACTTTTTCATTTTTTTTGTTTTACACATTTCTGAGAAATATTTTAATAAATCTAATTTTCTGAACACTTTATTCCCCACCAAGACAATGTTTGCCCTCATCCCGTTAACAACAATTTGAACAACAAGGAGGCTCCATCTCCTCTCCTGTTACCCACTGCACAATCACGGCCTAGATTCCTGTTATACTTTTTGACTGACATGGCTTTTGCATTGTCTCATATCAATGTGCACAGATTTGGAAGCCATTATCCTTATGGCTGCCAGTCAAAGTCCATACTACAGGGAGTGGATAAGGCAGTGACATCGACAGTATAATCTGAGTAGATGACCAGTGAGGCTGTCACCAGATGTTATAGGTACTGGGCTTCACCAAGCCTTTCCAAGAGACAGCAGAGCTGATTGTTGACAGCTAAATTCCTATAATACCCTCTGTTCACCACTACCAGGTAGCTCAAGTCCGTTCTTAAAATCACATCACCAGCAGAGAAACAAATGCCCTGCCTTTGCAGTATGAGGCCAGTCTGTTTAAGATTAATATTGCATATATAATTTTGCGTCTATATCAGAATAATGAAAGCACATATGTATGACTATATAAAAGTCGACACATAATACGCAAAACCTGTAAATAGTGAACGGCCACATAATCAAAATTTTTCCTAGTGAAAAAAATTCATGTGGCCATTCGGAAAAAATACAAATTAAAAAACATTATCAGGTGGGGGGGCTTTGCCCCCACCCCCACCCCACCCCCTGACTAAATATACCAACTTCAGGATTGCACTATAGCGAAGGAAAGGGCAACTCCGTGTAGGTGGCCAACTGCTTCCTTGCCCTGTGAGATATTCATCAAATCGCTTAAATGGGGTTCGATGAATATGTGTCGCTCTTTACGTGTTTGCTCAAAAGCAGTTTCATGCTTCTAATATAGACCCAATAATTTTCTTCCCATTTTTTGTACACTTGTTTATTCATTTGCTTTATACACATTCCAGCTTTATCTTATGTTAAATGTTTCAGTAAAGGCTTACTTCTAAATTTATCTATGTTAATGTCACAGAAAATTCTTTTAGTAAAGAATCATGCAGCTCGTCAAATTCCAGTTCATTAGCTGCATATCTCAACTCAGTCATATATGCACCAATCATTTCTTTTGATCCATGGTTTCTAGTAAAAAAAAAAAAAAAGAACTGTTGAATATATGGCAGCCTGTTTTTAAGGTGACAAGTTTGTTCTTTTGCAAGAGCACATGTACTATATACCTTTATTACTTTGGCTAAGTAAAGAAGTGTGGCTACTTTTATTTGTTTCTTATTTTTCTGATATAATAGTTGCAGCACAAAACTTTTGCATTGTTTCCAGTTTTCTGCTATATTTCACAGAAGAACCAAGGACATTGGTGAGTTAAGTGTTAAAATTGTTGCCACAATGATTGTTTTACTGGTTTAATGTACAGTAATGAGGCTGCTTTATATTTGAATGTCATAATTAACCATTTTCTTGAAAAATATAAATTTGTGGTGACGCAAGTGCTCATTTGATTTCATTAGTCATTTTATCAGTTGCTTCATTTTGTTGGTAATTTATTGTCCATTCTACTTTTGAAATTCACCTAGTCATCTAATGCTAAGAAATACTCTGAGTTCACCGTTTCACCATTTGTTAAAGAACTGCAGCACAGTCAAGTGCAGTCTTTTTGTCTTCTTTTCTGCAAAAACTGATGTTCTTCACTGCATCACTGTTGCTGCATTGTGACAAATGGGATGTGCCCTGCCCAGGATACTGTATGTCTAGCCAGTCTACAAAAACATAGGTGCCTTCCTCTTCTGCTATAAGCCCAACCTGCAACCTGTGCACTAGACTACATGCTGGTACATAAGAGACATACAGGAGCAAATATCATTTCAGAACTTTCTTGCATCAATCCATGAAGGAAGACTATGTTTGTTGTCCCAAACTGACAGCTGCACGGCCTGTGCCAGTTACATCTATTGTGGGCAGATAAGTTCGCTGTTGTGGAACCTTCCTCGTTTCAATGATTTTTTTGTTGAAAATTTATTTTTCATGACATCTAGGAGAGGGAAATGGAACTGCAGTCAACATTTCCCTTATAATGATAAGTCACTCAAAGTGAGGTTTTTTTTTTCTGTTTACAGCTTGAGCAATATTATAAAAAGAGTGTACTCCATCAATCTTTTTTTGTCAATAAACATCTCTATTAAATTATCATGTATGGCATAGGCAATCTTATATTTATATAAATGAAGAACAAACACTGACACCACTTTAGTTGCAAACATTATACATCACAGACACCATTGAAACAGCTGTAGTTGCAAATATACATCACGTATAATCTATCCCGTTATTGTCAGTAAAGCATTATATGGCTCATATCATATCTAATCCTGCCTCTTAAACCTTGTTCCTTCTCTGCATATATTGTTCCTACAATTCCCATTTTTTCTACTTAATTTACTCCATCCCTTTTCTAAAGTTCCCAATTCCAGTTGTTTTATCTCTGTTACTATATTCACTACTTCTAGTAAAGTTGGTCTATACTTTGATTTTCATTTTTCTAGTAATTGCTTTTTTGGCAGCCCCATAATTAGATTCAGTAAGGTTTTACTATGTCTAGGCAATTCCGATTCTGTATCATAGCTCAAAAAATCATCTCCCCAGTCAATCTAATCCACTCAGCCAGCATCTCCGACAGAGCATTTCTCAGGGAATCACTAAATTCAGCCAACTCATTACACTCTCAGAAAATATGTTCCCAGCCACCTCTTTCTTGTCCATTGCACCTCCAACATTTGCTATTCACTGAGGAAAAATTCTTCGGATTCTACTTGGGGTATAAAAATACATATGTAAACACTTCCAGGGAAAGATCCTAAATCTTCTAGACTTTGTTGCATGTTTAGGAGATGTACATATATCCCCCCCATTTCTCTTTGTGAATTGCTTATCCAATCTCTCTTCCCAATCCTTTTTAAGCTCCTCTGACTGATTCTTTTAATTATGATGCAATATTTTATATGCTGCACTAATTATTCTGGTTTTAACGGCAGCTTCTGTTCTAGATTTTATTAAAACTCTACCAGTGTTGGTCTTTCATTTGGGATCCCCCTATTTCTTTCTCTTTTCCTATACTCTGATATAAATCCTTGATAGGGAAGGCAATCTCTAACCTGCAGTCCAAATAAATTCTTGGCCTGTTCCCATTCTATTACCTTTCCCTTTTTAGTTATTTGCTCCCAATACCTTGGTTCCTTTGCCAGTTTTCTCCAATAAATTCCACCCCCCTCTTGCCTATTATCGTATCCCTAACCACACTCATCCCTATCGGCAGAACCTCTTCTCCATTCTCATGCTGGTTTGGTTCTTAGAATACTCCCTGCTATTTTATGAATATAATTCTCTATATGATTTTTGTTATTCTCCTTAAGAGTCTGCATCCAAAATCCCAATCTCTCCTTATTTCTTGACCTTTCCCCTGTATCGTCATCATTCCTTTCCACTTCGAATTATAGTTTTCTGCTTGTGCTATGTATGTTGTGCCTTAGCTGTGTGCTCTAAAATACCCCCCCCCCCAGATTGGGTAATCCTAGTCCACCTTCTTCTACTGAAGAATTATCTTATCCCACTTGACTCTTGCTGTCTTCCCTTCCCAGATAAAATCCTTCAACTCTTTTTTAATTGCTATCCACAGTTTCTCCTCTGGTTGATAAAAATATGCCTGACCTGTGTATAAGACTGAAGGGACTAAAAACATTTTAATTGCTTGTATCTCAGTATTCATATCCATCTAACAAAGCTTCCAGTTTCTCAGTTTTTGTATTGTCTTCTGTTTAGTCTCTTCCCACATATCCTTAGCTGCCACCACAGAGTCATTTCTAATCCATACTCCTAAATACTTCATTTTATCGTGTCCCCATAAATATGGATATTGTTCGACCAATTTGTGTGTGGGTACACAATTTACTGCTATTGCCTTTTCTTTTAGCTTCATGAATTTCTTATCCCGAAAATATTTTAAACTCTTTTAAAAAGTTCCACAACACTGTAATGTCACATTCTGATTTTGTCACATATAAAATAATATCATCTGCAACCAGAGCCAACTCTTCCTGACTACCATACAAATTATATCCTTGAATTTCTGACTCACTTATTTACTTTGTCAATGCTTCTAAATACAATGCAAACAAAAAAGGGGAAAGTGGACAGCCCTGCCTGGTTCCTCTTTCCAAGCACAAGTTATCAGAGGGGAGCCCACCCACTTTCATTTATACCTCTGATCCCTCATATATACTCCTAATCAACCTTATAATTGTATCAGGGAAAGCAAATGCTTCCATTGCCCTGCTCATGAAGTCCCAGTCTACTCTATCAAATACTTTCTCTGCACCAAGACCAACAGTGTACTCTATCAGTCTTCTTCCTAAGAATATCAAAAGTCATTTAGCTTCTCTTAAATTGTATACTGAGAACAAACATTTATAGGGCTCAGTGTAAGGAAATATGGTCTCTAAGCCAACAGTTTTAGAGGTCAGTCAGCAGCCATTAAGAAGCCAAAGAAACTGAAAGGAGCAATGGTTTCTTTTGCAGGTTTGGAGCTAGACATCTCTGTTGAGATGCAAGATGAACCAGCAGACTGCCTGATTACTTCAGCTGCTCCCACTGTTGAGAGCCCACAGGGGGCCAACAAAGCACAGGTTCTGGCATGTCCTTTCTGACCAATCACATGGCTGGCAAGACCATGAAGGGAGAAACTTGAATGATTATTTCTGAAGTACAGGGAGGTTCTCCAGAGATTCCTGACTGATAAGATGTACCAAGGTTCCTTAAAGAAATACTTCAGGGGTCAGCTTATTCTTCCATTATTTCTTTGTACACATCAAAGAAAAGAAAGCAAAAAAGTCAAAGTTTGTTTCTACATCTTGGATCCCTGTTCCTATGGATAATCAACAGGAGTGGTTTGATTTTTTCTGAAGGGATTTTAAAGCTTTAGTGTCTCTTCAGCTACCTCAATTTTTCTCTCCTCCGTCTAACCCACAAAAAAAGAAAGAGCGACACCTCTACTAGATGATTCTTCTTCTGACTCTGATCCTTCGTCATTTGCGAATTCCTCTAAAATTCATCTTCCCAGAGGATATGACTAAGAAGCAGAAGAAAATTTGTCAACTTACTTTCCTCAAACATAGCTGTCTCTTGGTGATACCATTCATAAAATGATGCTGAACTTCCAGTGGGAAGGGAAACTTAGGCTCTGACATGCAAAAAAAGGTATTATGATTTATTGAACAGGGACATCCTAAAGCCATCTACAATTCCACTTTTGTTAGACACTTGAGAAGATTCTTTCCTATCTGCCTTTCTGGCTCCTGAATCACAACCTCCTGCATCTAACAAATCTGATAGGTTTTATAAGGTGTCTGACTCACATGAATATTTGAATAAAAATCCCTTGTCTCACTGATTCACATGAGTATTTGAATAAAAATCCCTCTTCTGGCCAAGCAGTTGACTCGTGGAGTATGATAATGCCTCTAAATTACTTCTCTTCTAGTGTATTATCAAGTAATAAGAAGAGTAGGGGTATGAAAAGAAAGCGTACCCCTCTACTATGCTGTCTTTCCATGCCATTAATAACAAGACTCATATGACAAGATTTTACCAATGTGAATATTATTTCTGACATTCCTGATCCTAACAGCAAAATGCTCAACTCAGCCATATTAGTAGGAAGGCATTCCATCAAGTGTGCCTATGATATTACCCATGTCTCTTACAGAGTAACAGACACAGGCGCTGTCCTTAGGAGGTGTTCCTGGCCTTCTATCCAGTCTTTACTTTATGAAGTTATGGACAAACTTTGGGACACTTCTTTAAACAACAATGGTCTGTTCACACAAACCTTGGATAAAATCTTCAGAAAATGCAGGAAAGGGAGAAGATAATGCAGGATTTCAAAAAGCTTTTTCTCTCCACCTTTCCAAAATTCCAGAGGCACTATCTCTTCAAGCCTGGTCCTTTCTACCATAATGGTGCAAAAACTCCCAGCAAAAAAGGAAAAAAGTCAAGAGGCAGAAAAAAAAAGAATAGCAACAACCTTAAGGGATCCAAAGGATCTTTTACCTGATAAAAACTCCAAATTATGACTACTGTCTTCCATCTTAAACCCCTTCCTCACCTCAGCTATCTTACCCCAACCTTCAGGAAAACTCCCTGATTGTCTATCCTTTTGGTAAGTGATGACATTAGACACTTGGGTAGTGAATATCATTCAAAATGGGTGAAAACATTGAACTTTAAAAGGTATCCCTCAGGTGATCAGCAAGTGATTCTTCCAATACTACTTGAATTATTTCATCAAGGGATCATAGAAGACCCATTCTAGAAACAGCCACATGGTCATCCACCTTTACTAAATATTGCCTTCTCAAGAGCTAGAGCTGTTTTTTTTTTCCATATCTATCCTATATGGGATAATGTAACCCATTTCTGTACCTCAAAACTGCACCCAACCAAAATAAAAGCATTACAAATCATACCATTTGTCAGAAATAATGCAATGTGATCTAATAAGAAACATAGTAGAGTTGTCTAAGAACTTACCAGAAGAGTAGATGTTTGAATCAACCAGTGTTGCAATACATACACCCTCCTTTCTTTCCCAAGTTTCTTGCTGGCATTTCTTTGTCTGAAATGGACCCTTATTTTTCCATATTCTCCGATCTATCCTTGTATATGTGAACACTTTTCCCCCCAAGAGTATTAGACTTGGAATTTTTTCCTACGGCCAGAAAACTTTTAGGACCTTTGATCCCTTAAATCCCTTATGCACCTGCATGGAGTCTCATGCATAAGCTATAAGACAGACACATAGCGTGAAAAGATGACTAAGCACTTCTGTCCACTGGCTGGATGTACAGTATTGTGGGCAGAGTACATCCCATTTGATAATAATACTGCAATGTTGATATATTCAAACCTGTATTAGTATGGGGTTTTACACAACTGCAGTTTTTGCCCAGAGGTCCAAGCAAAGCACTTGAACCATCACCACACTCCACCGAAACCACTTCTACATACCACGTGATACATTTATGTTTGTTTTCAGTGCCACCACTAGCACACCCAGGAAATTTGAATTGCTGTGCCTTGACTCATCACCTGTACTTTTTTCAACACATACATACACAAACACTTGAGTTGGGATTTTCCCCCACACTAACCATTTCTGCACAGGACTAACACACATTAAGGAGCTGAATGTCTATGTCTCGATTCTTCACTTATACTACCTGTCTCTTTCATGTGTTGTGAGTATGCCAATTGGTTTGGAAGTTCAAGCCAGTTTAATTGTTTAAATGCCAGGTGGTGGTGTGTTTCGTAAGGCTGGTTGGTTGCAAATTTAGTTATTTTGCAGTAGAAAGAGGCTAGTTTTATAAATTGTGTTGATATTTGTAAGAATGGGAGAATCATATAATACAGAAGAAAGGAGGCACGTTGCTATAGAAATCCTTGCTTGATCTGTCAGGTAGCGTTTAGCCCAACAAGGGAGCCAGGTTTTTGGTGAGTTTTCTTAATGGAATGAAGTATGTGGTGATCAAATTTGGTGTTGTCGACTTTAATGACCCAGAGTATTTTAGTTTGGCTTATGGTTTCTATTTTTGTGTTATTACTTGAGGTAATGTGAAATGTATGTTTCTGGTTAAGGTGTTGTTTTCGAGTAAACAGCATAAGTATGTTGTTTTTCTTTTTTTTTTTGGCATTAAGGAGCAAGTTAGAATTTTTAGCCGCATTTCAATATCAGTGAAAGATGTTTGAGTGATTTCCTATAATTCTGCTATGGAAGGGAGGGGCGGATGAACACATTGTTTTACAGAAGTTGTTTGAGATGAGGCAGCTAGTATTATAACCAGAGACTGGCAACAGGTGAATTTGTACAGGAGATTTTAGCATACTTCTGAAATTATCAAAGGCATTACTATAGTTGAAATAAAAAAATATATTTTTATGAGGTAGATATAGACAGGTAGTTTAGAGGAAAGAGTGTGACTTAATAATATAGTATAGAAAAAGCAGGGTGCAGCTCGTTAGAAAAAGCCATAGTGGGTAAGAAGGGACAGTATACACACACATATATATATATATATATATATATATATATATATATATATATATATATATATATATCTTGACCTCGCCAAGGCTTTCAACACCATCCACAATTCTGGAATTATAGCTAAACTCACTAAACTAGGTATAAATCCCTACATCACAAGATAGGTTGCCAACCGGCTCACTGAAAGAACCCACACTGTAAAAGTTGCAGACTCCAAATCTGACCTCAAAGCAGTGACAAATGGAGTACTACAGGGTTCCGTCCTGGGACCTCTTCTGTTTGGTATCTACTTCTCTGAAGTACAGGCTAACACAGAAGGCCTCTGGCTAATGAAGTTCACAGATGACTGCAAACTAGGAGCCATAGTCAAGTCCCCAAATGATGTGGATATCCCACAGAAGTGCCTCACTGAGACAGATGCCTGGTGTCAGAGCCATGGCCTCAAGCTCAATACCAAAAAGTGCAGTGTCACCCCCCTTTGGTAAAAACACTGTACCCATGAAATACCACATAGCCAGCAATCTACTTAACACCAAATGCGTGATAAGAGACCTTGGGACCCAGGTGGACAGTAGTCTCTCCTTTGATAGTCACATTGCCACAGTAGTCAGGAAGTCCTTTTACGTGGCATACCACATCATAAAAGGGTTCTCATCCAGGAAAAAAAGAGTTCATTGTTCCCCTCTACTCGTCACTTATTAGACCCATTATAGAGTACAATGCCCCTTTTGGATGTACCTCACAAGACAACTGCAGCAGGTGGAAAGGCCACAGAAGTACCTCACAAAGAGGATTACTGGCCTCAAACAAATGCCCTACACTGACCACCTCAAAAAACTCCAGCTTTACTCCTTAGCATATCGCCTACTCTGAGGTAATCTCTGCCTAACATATAAAGCTATGTCAAACCCAGAGCTGTTGGACATGGTACACCTAAACAAATCCCAATCCCTCTGAGCTACATGCTCTAGGGACCTAAACCTTGTCACCACAATAAACAGTACACACTGGAGGGATAGATTCCTGTCCCAGAGACTTCCTATACTCTGGAACAAGCTACCCATCTATGTCAAGCAATGTTCTTCATTAGCACTCTTCAAGAAAAATCTTGATGAGTGGATGGGAAATAGGAAATACATCCAAGGGATCACTTCTGTGTCTCTGCTGGACAGTGGCACAGGAAAATAACTTTCTTGGGTGGCGTAAGCTATGGAATCTTGTTGGCTAGGCTTATGTAGGCCCTTGGGCCAATAGCCTAGTACCTACTTATGAATCTATAAGGGAAAGTAGATGGACTGTGCAACTAAAGTAAAGAGCAACTGTGAATGTTGCCTCAGTATGAAGGAGTTATTTTGTTGCAAATACCACAAGGGGCAGAATTTAAAACCCTGCTATGGTTAGTAAGTTTCGGCAGGAGAGAGGCAGAGTCATATGTGTGTGCTGCGTGTTTTTTTTTTGTTATTATTTGATTTATCTAAGTGGCTAAGGAATATTGTTCTATCTTTTAAAAATGCAATTAGAGTACAAACTGTCACAAGCTGTGCTCTTGCTTTTAGATATAATAAAGAGATTTTTCTCTATAGTATAGAGGTTTGTTTGGGAAGTATGGCTGGACAATATTTTGCAGACTTAAGCATGAGTTGTTTGAAGGTTGTTAGTATTTGTGTGTATGGGAGTGCATGAGGTAGTAGTAACCAGTTTACTTGCTTTAGGGTGATATAGTAGTGAGCCCTATATGACTGATTGACAGCAAATTTGGTGACCTTTTGTAGCATTGCTTCCATGTTAGAGACTGAAAACAATTAAGTTTAGTGAAAACTGGAGAAGCATGGAGAAGATTTAACAGCAACTATACTGTTACAATAGTCAGTAATGTTAGGTTTCATTCTGTACAGGGCCCCACATTTTTGATGAGTTTTTTAGTTTATCTGTAGGATGTGCTGAACAGATTTTGGGTGTTTGTCAATGATAATGCCTAGTAAGTAGTTTTATATGTGAGACTAGATCAATTTTGGTGTTGTTCTTTGAAGTTATTAAGAAGAGGCTCTTTGGGGAAGAGAACTGTTTTGGGGTGAATAACATTTTATATATATATATATATATATATATATATATATATATATATATATATATATATTATATGTATATATTTTATATATATATATATATATATATATGCATATAAAGTGTGTGTGTTTATGTTTATATATATATATATATATATATATATATATATATATATATATATATATATATATATATATACTGTATATATATATATATATATATGTATATATATACATATCATATATGCACAATATAGACTGCACATATGCATATGTCTTAACACTTACTCTAGTTTTTTTTTCATTTGAATTTTGAAATAAGTATCAGTTAAGCAATTTACTTTTGGCTGGATTAGTTAATTAGATTTTGAAATTCTATACTTAGCAGGTTTTTTTTTGGGGGGGAACTTCTTCCTAGTTCGATGAAGCATGCAAAGATATAAAAGCACAATCTACATTTATTTTACCTCTAACAGTTTTCTCAATTTTTATAAATTAATTTGATGAAATGCATTGGCATTCTAACTCCATGTTATGCTCATCCTTATTAAAGCGGTGATGGTAGATGTTCAATAAACTTCAGAACTGCTTGTAGCTTATATTGATAAATGGGAAATGAGGCTTTAAAATGAAGCATTTTATGTTATTGATCAGCTCTAGAATCAGATTTGTATTGGTGAAACTGCTTACAGAAAATCATTTTTTCCTGAAGTCTCACTCTTCATGTATAATTATCTATTCCTTCTTCATTTCTCTTTTTCCGTCCCTTTAATTTTGGTGTAATGTAACACTAGACTGAAGGTTAAAATGACTGTGTAAGCAACAAATAAAATGAATAAATAAATAAAACAAAGGTGTTGTGAAATTGATTTCCACAATATACAAGAGAAGCTTGGGCATTTAAGTTGTCTAGAATAAAGTATTCCTTTGTACTGGCTATAAAACTTGTGTAAGTGACAGTGTGTCTCTAGGGATTAAAATGTTCATAAGTCACAGCATACATCTAGAGGGCATGTCTCTAGATATTAATTTTAACTTATTATACCTCACTCTGATCCTCAGATATCAAAAAGACAGCTTCAGTAGCTAATTTACAGTTTTAGTTACACAATCACTGTGTGGAGAGAACTGTCAAATCTCAAAATCGTCAAGTTGTCTACAAAGGGGAAAGTACTGCAGTGGCATCATAATTCAGCCGTTCTAATGTGTGAGTAAAACTTGATTTTTTTGTTTATCTTTTTACTAAGTCTAATTGTATTTGTTCCATTTCAAGGCTGTGTTCCCATGTACTGCACACATGTAGTGTTAAAGGAAAAAAAATATTTATTAATATTTTTCAATTGCCTAAGATATAAAGGAATTAATGTGCCTTCCTTCATGCATTTTAATGGCTATACTATCAACACCACTTTTGTTTTTTTTTTTTTTTGGAAAAGCTTATGAAAAGAATTTAATATGCCCAGGTAGCAACACATCTTGAAAACATAAGTTGCCTTGCATGATTTCACTTACAGAGTAGATGATCACTATTTGAATATAGATGTGTATGCCTTTTCTTGAAATCTACTACTTTTTAATATCAGTACAAGAAAGGACATGTACTGTACCAGTTTCAGAGAGCACTCAGGGATGGAAAAGGTTACACCGTTGACCATGAATGCTGCATTATAAAAGGTGCCTGGTAGAATATACCTGTTTATCTGACACATTTAGGAAACATACTGCCTGAAATTCTTTCATTTCTGAGTCACTGCATTATCCATCTAGACTCATTGGGTTCTCAAGCTCTTCCGTATGTGTTTTGTTTTAACTACAATAACATAACTGCTGACTATATCACTTAAACACAATTGCATGATGTTCTAAAGTTAGCTATATCCTGATTTTCAGGGGTCTAAATTTTAGAACACCATACAGATATTATGCACTTCAGTGTAAGACACTTAATCAGACAAAAGCTTGAGTCATACTTGACACAAGTACAGTGATGGGTATTTCCCAGATAACAAAGAATGAAAAACATAACTTTGGGTTAGGCATAAAGTTCAGTGAATAACTTTTTATTCATTTGTTGACCCACTTTTTGGCTTCCCATAGCTGCTGCCTCTGTTTGTTTCCCAGATTTAGTGGACCCACCCAATGCCTGACCAATGTCCAGGGCCTTTCAGAGGGTCAAAGATCTTGAAGCAACATCATATTGCTGCTAGGAAGTGTTTTATACTACTTTCCCCTATCTCCGAGTGCAAACCCAGTACATCCTTGAGGGTGGGATGTGTAATAGGCAACAGTACTGATCCGCCCCTTCCTTCCACAAAGAAATGATGCCAACTGGATACACTGCCACCCTTAGTAGCATCTTTGTGGCTGTTTCCACAGTCTCCACCATGGCAATTAGCGATGACAGTGTGTGTCCCATATGTGCCCGTCCCACATCCACCCCACGGTGAACATGCCTATCCTATCTCACCAGATACTCAGATACCTGAGGCACTAATCAAACCCAGGACACCTTGGCCATAGTCAGGGCTTTATCTCACTATACCATAGCACTCACTAAATTAATAAATTTAACTTTTCAGAGATTAGCTTATAACAAATTAAAGGCATGGAGTAGCCAAGGCAAGCTTTCATCAATAGGGCAGGCTGAGATAAAAAGAAAAAAAAAATCTACTACAAACCTATTTACTGGATAGAAATCTAGCAACCTTCTTCTTTGAGAAACTGGGGGATTTTCACCACTGGTCATAACTCCTGAATCCAGTAGAGTTCCAATAAAAAGTTTATAAACTTGCTATCCAAGCAGTTAGGGACCACTGATTTAAATTAATAATTCACATTTCTTATTTACTCTACAGACCCAAAACTGTGTATGTTATTTTCAGACTGGCACAGACTCAAAATAATAAAATGAACAAAAAAAAGTCCAAAAATTAATTGAAGTAGTAGTACATGTAAGTGAAGACATTTATTATGGCCAATATCTATGTGAATAAAGGGATTCACTTTATAATCTCAGAATACCAAAATACTGAATTTTAGTATCTCGAGACTATAAAGCTGATAGCCCAAAGAATGGACACCCACAACCGCGAAATTCAAAATCATGATCATTCACATACACACACCACCACACAAATAAGCACACATACACCTACCGAACAACACTACAACAAACAAAACAATACATATGAACACAACATAATAAACAAACCCACCTACCCTACCTATAAGCAGGGGGGCAAGCCCCCCCTGCACCACCCATGTGGGGGGCTCTGCCCCCCCTGCTATTTATATATACTAACTCCGAGGTCACACTAAACACACAAACACATAAAACTCACCATTACACTCACTCACACGCACTAAAATCCCTACCCAATACCCTTACAAGAACACCACTTACCTGAATCCCTAGCTAAATCCACAAACCGCACTGCATGTCACAAACTTGTCAACACAATGGCAGTTTCAACATTTCCATATTCGATATTATGCAGTTTCGCGTAACTGTACTTTCAACTTTATAGTCTCGAAATACTAAAATTCGATATTTTAGTACTTCGAGATTATAAAGTGAAAAGGAATAAAGCACTCTGCTTAACAATACTCTTCCTGCTAAGCCTGCCAGGCCTTACCACAATCCACCATAAATAATTTAAATAATTTCTCATCTTTCATCAAGACAAAACACCCAAATAATGTGGTTTTAGGCCTAGCAACAAAGTTGTAAAACATGAGGTTTTGAATGATTTTCTAACCAAACAAAATAAACTTCTGTTTGAAAAACTAGATGGCTTGGAGAATCTGAACTACTGCTTCAAACATCCATATTCTTTGGACCTTCTGAAAAAAACTGAGGGTCTCCAGTTCATTCACATTCTAGAAAATGGATCCCACAACTCTATAATAAATAATTTCTGTCCCATCCAGATTAAAAGGACCCACTTCTGATTCCAGACAGCCTCTTCAACAACTATGGCAAATCCTCATTCAGCTTTAAAAAAATTAGGCCTACAACTAGGAAGATGAAGTATTAAAATACACTTGCATGTCCATGCCCTGATGTTACTTGCTCTTACTGTGTGTTCTGTACTTAGTTATGCCTCATACCCACTTTGATTTTTTTTTCTGTGAGCAGATGGTAGAGGCATAAAGGTGGAGAGAAACATGGTTCTCAGTATGATGCCTTATCCCTTATCTGCGTTGCTCCACAAATCTCAGTTTCTCAGTTTCCATCAAGACATTGCCTGTCTTGCTAACTACTGCGTGAGCTGACTAATTTTTCCAAATATGTTTTTCAGCAAAGTGATGCGGGATTTTGAGTGTCTGACCCAACCCTTAGGGTAGCATGTTTGAGAGACCATTCCAGGCTGCCTTTGTAGACTCTAATGGTCATCAGATCTTCAGATCAAAGAGTTAGTGATGGAGGAGAAGTTACTATGGCTTGTCAAAAATGAGAAATCACTGGTGTGGTACTTGCTTGCTTGAACTTTGGCATTAGGCACTAGGTGAACTACACTACAGTCTAGTATAACTTCACATTTTCTTGACTTCAGACACTACTTTAATTAGGGACTTGTGATCCACGGGTGCTTTTCACTGATGTTTGCTACCCCATGGTGCTATGTCAGTATTTTAAGGATGCAGTGCTTCCTTCAGAGTACTGAATATCTAGATACTGGCAACAAATGTATTTCCTGTCTCGCTAGAAACATAATGGAAGTTAAAACCTTTTCTCTTGAAGGAATGTGGTAAAAGTTTTCTTTTTTCTAATACCATAACAGGAAAATTATTTTTATTTATTTTATTTTATTTTACATTTGTTTACCAGGGAAGTCTGACTGGACACAGGTCCTTTTTCAGGGGAGGCCTGGGAAGAAAAGCTCCAAAAAAAGTGCAAAATATAGAAAAAGTACAAAAAATATAGAAAGTACAGAAAATAGCACAAAATAGAATTTACAAAAAAATACAAAAATAATTCAATTACATACATAATTGAGTAGCTACAGAAGAACTTTACAAAACTGATGTACTTAAATGGCAGACAAATTTCAGAGGAGCTATGCGACACACAAATATAACATATGATTCATGTTAAATGTTTCTGTGGGAAATGCATATTTTAAGGATAAAACAGATATATACAACATCAAATACAGGCATATATTCCATTTGCAATTAGAAGAAAGTAGTAAGGCATTGATAAGGTGTAGGCTTCCTGATTCTATGTTACCAGAAACTAGCCAGGACAGGTGCAAGAGGAGAGCCAAGTTTCAGTTGTGTGTGACTTTAGACATTTTTTGAATTGAGCTATAGAGCAAGTGGAGGTTATTGGGGCTGGTAGTTTGTTCCATATCTTGGGAATGAAGTTTGAGAAGAGTGAGTCCCCGCCTGAGTTGTCTGCTTTAGAGACAGTAAAAAACAGTTTTTTTGCTGGAACAGAGAGAACGATTGTTGGTGTGTGGTTGTGTAACTTTCTGGAGACAAGGGCTTTTTTTCTGGTTGATGCAGGATTTTATGGGCAAAGGTTAATCGATTAAAGAGTAGTAGCTGTGGTAGTTCTAGCCAGTTTAGTAGATTTTGGAATGTACAATGATGTGTCCAAGATGGAGAATCTGTGGCGAACCTGGCAATTTTATTTTAACAGGATTCTAGTTTAGCTAAATAAGTTTTTCTGAGGTCGGATAGAATAGAAGAGTTATGTAGGAGTGTTGCCAAGAGGTGTGTCTGAGCAATGGTAGCTTTTGTGTTTACCGTCAGTAATTGTTTGTTTCCCTAGAGATTACCTAATTTCTTGTGTGCTTTCTTGATGGTTTGAGAGATCTGAATATCAAATTTCAAATTGTTGTGAATTTCAACACCTAGAAGTTTGAAGTGGGTTACTGGTGTGATAGTGGTTTTATTTTTGTATGTGATACTGAAGGACAAGCATGATGGGGGAATTCTTGTGGGTAGAAGAGAAAGAGCCTGGTTTTGTTGGTATTTAAAATGAGATGGGTGTTAGTGAGCCATGTATCGGCAGCTAGAAAGAATCTTGGGTTATGGTCTGGAGGTCTTTTAGACAGGGGACTGTGCATTTTAGTGCGGAGTCGTCTGCATATTGTATGACTGTAGAGTGGTGGATAGAGGTGTGGAGTCTGTGTGTGGAGAGACAGAATAACAGAGGTCAATGATAGAGCCTTGGGGAATTCCTAATGTAAATGGAAGAAGGGGGGGAAAGTTCATTTTACCACTGAGCAGCCTGCTGGTGTCCTGATAGCTTTTAAATCAGGTAATAGAGGGAATGCTGAGGTTTAGGGGGTGGGAACGTTAATAAGTTTGTTGCGATTTACCATATCAAAGGCTTTATAGAGGTCCAGAAAGATGGCAGATACAAAATTTCTGTTATTTCTATAGTGGTTCACTGTGTTAGTGAAGGACATTATGGCTGTGGTAGTACTGCGATAAGGGCGAAAGCCATGCTGTGTGTTTGACAGTAGGTTTTGTGTGTAGGTAATGCAACAATTGTGTGTGAACTACCTTCTCTAGGGTTTTAGATAGGAGTAATAGAATGGCAGTTGGACGATAGTTGGTCAGTTTGGTGGAACTACCACCTTTGTGTAAAGGTAGACTATGGTACTAGGTTTCCAGAGAAATTTCTGTTTATTAGTATGGCTACTGGATAAGCTATAGCTTCTGCTGCAATTTGCAAGAAGTCTGCAGGGAGATTGTCTGCTCCTAGTGTGGCTGGTTTTAGTTTTATAAGTAGTTTTTTTATGGTGCTAACAGACACTAGCTGTTATGTAAAGAAGTCTGTACTATTTTGGGATATGAAAGGCTTGGAGGTGGTGGGGGTGATTTGGGAATTTGAGAGGGCTAGGATAGCTTCTGTGAAGTATTTACTAAATTGAGTTGTTATATTATCCGAGTTACTAGTTGTTGTTGGTGAGGGTGCAGTGGATTTACCTGGTTGAAGAATATTATTAATGGCAGCCCAGACGTTTTGAGGGTCATTATGATGTTTTGTTTGAATATTGTGGTAGTAGCTGATTTTGTCAAGTGTGACTAATTTCTTTGCTTTGTTTCTCAATTGTAGGAATTATAGTTTTGGGGCCTGGGATTTGTTTTTATGAAACTGCTCCCAAGCTTTATCTCTAGCTATTAGCAGGGATCTGCATTCCTTACTTAGTTAAGGTCGAAAGTTGGCTTTTACTCTAATAGTTCTCAGGGGTGCATGGCAGTTTAGTGCATCTAGAAAAGTGGTGTTGAAAGACTTAACAGCCTCTTGTAGGGGTTGTTGTCTAAGAGCTTCCCAGCTCTTTAGTGATGCGATAAAGTTATTACGGCTGAAAGTTTTTTTGTTTCTGATTACGCAGTAGGTGGTTGGCCTACTTAGGTGAGTACGGGTCCTTATAAGAAGGGTTGGTTGATGGTTCCTATGACCATCAGGCAGACAACCTGATTGAGAGCAGAGGGTGGGGGTGTTAAGCAGAATCCAGTCAAAGATAGACTGTTGTTTGGAAGATTTGTCTGTCTTTGTAGGTGAAGTGATAGTTTGGGTGAACAGATAAAGGTTAATATGGGTTGCTGGATTTTGAGAGGAGCAGGTGAGGCAATCAATGTTAACATTCTCCAACAATATTGTTTCCTGTGGGAAGGCAGTGGGGATCCAGTGAAGTCAATTTTCTAGTGTGGGAATGTTATTCCCAGATGGGGTGTAACCACCTATAATATTGATGTGTTTCTTGGGGTTAATTTGTACCTACTAAAGAGCAGCTCTCCATTGTCAGAGTTAGGGATTGTTAGCTTTAAGGTTTCAACTGTTAAGTGATTTTTGAATAATATTGCTACTCTACCACCCCTTTTGATTGATCTTTCTTTACACATAATACTGCATCCAGGAGCTAAGATGTCATTGTCACTGTTGTCGGGATTTAGCCAGGTCTCAGTTAATACTACTATGTCAGGAGAGTAGTGGGAGAGGACAGCATGGAGGCCATGTACTTTATTACCTATGCTTCTAACATTCATGTTGAGAAGGAGTAGGTTAGAATTGTTATTGTGGTTTAAAAAAAGCTGTATTAAATGAGGGGGTGGTAGGGCTGATGGAGACACATTGTTGGGGAAATGGATCTGGGTTTGGATGAATGTCTCCAAAAAGATTTGGTTGCATGGCAAGCTGAAAGAGCAGTTTGGTGAGTTTGGTTTGAAGTTTGGAGTGCTTTTGGCAGGTTACAGAATGGGATCTAAGTGGGTAGAATGCTATGTGGCTGGTGTTAAAAAGGATAGAGGCTATGTTATAATATAAAGATATGGTTTTGTAGAATGGGGCAGTAGGGGGTTAGGTTTTAGAAACTGATTGTGATATGAGGAAAGGTGATATACGTAAACAAACAGTGTGGTTGTGGTGGTCTGTAAGGCAGTTAGGTATATGTGTTTGCTATTTAGGTTTAGCATTTTATGTGGGGGGTGTTAATGAGTTGGATGCATATGCGTGCTGTGATTGGTTGAGAATATTGTGGGTGTGGTTTGTTACCTATAAATGTAGGGAAAGTGGGGTGAGTGGTAATGGGGGTAGGTTAGGGGACCCTAATGAGACTGAGCATAGCAAGGGCGAATGGAGCGGGTTGAGCCACGAGGCTGAAAATGGAACGAGTCTCCAAAAAAAAAAAAAAAAAAAAAAAAACAGTTAGCTTCTGTGTGGGAGCTTCAGGTAAGTGGGACAGAATGTCTGTGATTGCTGAGGGGTCTGGTATCCTGATTGACTAGTAGACTACTGCAGTTAGGAGGAGAGATGGGACTGGAGTAAGAAGGGAAAATTCCAAGGCCAAGCTAAGACTATAAGTGGAACTTATCAGGGGGGCCCTAATCACTATAGAATGGGTAGTAATGAGAGGGCTAAGGGAGGGGGGGCTGTTAGCCAATTAAGAAGGAATGCAATAGAGGGGTCCTAGTAGTGTTCTGGCCACTTGTCTAGTTTAACAGAAATTGTGTTTACATCATCTCATATTCCGGTCCAGTTTACTGAATCGCTTGAGTGTGGTGATCTTGGTCTTGGTTCTTTATGGGGGATTAGTGTTCAGGCAATAGCTAGAGTTTGTGGACCACAATAAATGCACTTAGGGACTGAAAAAGATAAAAAAAGACAGACAGATATTTGAGTGTGAAAGGACAGCGTGAGCAAAAACAGTAGTGTAGTTTTAAAGCATTAAAACACTGACAATACTTATCAACTAGATTTGTTCTATTTTCAGTTATTAAGCCTAACACTTTGCAGTTTCAGAACTATGATAAAACTTTAAAAGAGTTGCACTAGTTAAAACAAACATAGATGTACTAAATCAACTGCACAGCAGTTGATGTTATGAGCTCCTGTTTACCTCAACTATACCAAGAAGCAGTGAGCCAAATGACCACAAATGCAAACAATTAGGGGATTTGAGGTAGAACAAAAAAACACAATAGAAAATGTGCACTTTGACTTAGTAGTTTACCTGGTTAGTGGCCACTGTTATGATTCGGAATGCAGGTATTTTCAGAGAAGCATATGGGAAAAAATCCTACTATATAATGTTTTCTGATAACTAAAACAAGCATCGCAATAGCTAGGTAAATGTTACTTACATGAGCTTCAATTCCAGGAGTGGAAAAAAACAGCTTAACCATGAGGTAGGCAGTTGAGGGTACACACTATTCTCTAAATAATCAGTATACATGAGAAAACAAGGCTCTGCAGCAAGGTAAACATGTGAGCAACTACACCTAATAATTTGGTTGTGGTAGTAGCTGCATACATGTTGAAGCGCAGAGTTTGCTTACACTATGTATGTTTAATTAGTCCTTGAGACTATGATATCAATTAAAAAACAATGAAGCCTTATTTCCAGAGGTAGCACGATACCCTCATATAGAGGCTATTCAAAGTAACATAGGAAACAATGCTATTAATTCGCAATAGGTGTAGGGCATCAGAAGAACAGACGATATTCTACAACGGTAATGTGCGGTATATTAAGGACTGCAAAAATAACTCACCCAAACCGTTTCAATAGTTTATCACTCCTCAGCAGACCATTACTGATATTCTTTAGGAATCAGATACATTCTATATGCTGGAATTGAGACACATAGTCATTAGTCTAAGTCACAAAGGCTGAGAGAAAAGATATACACTCACACCACTGGCAGCAGAAATGGTAATAACAAAAACGAGTAACACTTATGTGGTGAGCACACTACTGGAGGAAGAAGAGAGACCTGGAGCCCTACAGGTTGTTTTCTAAGGGGATGGTACCATTTGAATTCAACAATTAAATAAGGTCCAATTGGGAACTATGGGAGGGGAGGGGCTAGATTTTGTTGGTAGGGGACACCTGAACAATGATGTTCAGTAACCAGAGAATACAGTGGGTTGGGACTTCTGAGCCATTAGGCTGCAAATGGAGAGAGTCTCCAAAAAAAAAAAAAAAAAATGGCTTCTGTGTCAGAGCTTCAGGTGAGTGGGATAGAAATGTCTGTGATTGCTTAGGTGTCTGGTATCCTGAATGACAAATAGTAGACTGCTACAGTTAGGAGGAGTGATGGGAGTGGAGTCATTCATCAAAATCATTATACCAGTACAAGGATTTACTGTGCTAGCACAGGTAGCTTAAATTCCGAGCTGTTTTAAGAGTACTTAAGAACAATCTCTTTTTCTTTAAAATACTAAAACCTGAAGAATACATGGCATGCATGATAATTAGGAGCACATTTGTTCTGTAATATTTTGTAGGCCCTTTCAATTAAACTTTCAAGCTGAAGAATTTTTGGTGCGTAAATTTGAAAACATAATAACATTTTATCTCCTCTAACTCCCTCATCCAGGCCAAACTGCTCTGTTTATTCTACATATTTGGAAATCATTTTTTTTCTTCCAGATGCTGCTGAAGTGTTATCATGAAACCTATTTGGTTCTCAGCTTTTAGAGTCTTCCACCCTCATACAATATTGCTGTTTCCTTTTTTGGAGATTTAGTGTAGGTTTTGTAGAATTAACAGCTTAAAATCTGACATCTGACATCTGTGGACCATTTCATGTTGAAAGGCAAACATAATTGAATGATCATATCAAAATTTAATGCTGTAGCATGGTTACAGGAAGGCTATTCTGCTTTGATTTTCTGTCATGTCTGTGGGCTTTTTACTAAGACAGTGAAGTCCTTGTCAGTCAAATTTATCTGGAGATTTAGGAACCATTGTGCTGAATCTTTCTTCTATTTTCCTGCTAATCTGATTAAGAACAAGGAGGAATCTTCATTTAAAAGAAAATTAATGAGAACTGAAGAAGTTACTAAATGGTAAATTCCATATCTATGAATCAGGAGCTGCTATGAGATGCTGTGACTCAGTTCATTACTATCAGCTGAGATACACTGCTCTCTTTCAATGTGAATCTAAAGCTAAATATCTGTGGATAGGCTCAGAGGTGTAGCCAAATTATACAATTTTGTACTCGTGTGCCCTCATTGCTGCCTCCAACCTACCTGTCAGCTAAAAAACTGAAATTCCCCCAGCAATTAACAAATGTTTGTGTCACTTTCGCCTATAAAAAAAAACATTAAATAGATATTTTTTTAAGCTATGAAACTCTTACTTGAGGCATTTAATTTAGACAGTTGTGGACATAGTATGAAAAGCCATGGTTTCTCTAAGTAACGTATAAAAATTTTACCCAATAGAGTACAAAGAATATCCCTAACTATATATTTGGATAATCTGTGGCTTGCAAAATCATAACAGGAATCTTCACCCTAAATATGATTGAGCCAACATGGGAGCAGTTCCAGGACTGTACACACCCTTTGAAACTTAATTTCAAAGCCATTTTACAACTGTGACTACTGACACTTAGAGCAGATATTTTGAAATCTGGCTCTGGTGTAAGCCTGTTTATATGCAGGCCTTACAGTGAAGTAAGTCACTTTCACTGAAAGCAAGTCTGTCAGAATCAGGACAGACATACACTGAGGGCATCACTTTTGGAATTTGGCCCATAATTAGGACTGGAGTTAGGGTTAGGGTTAAAGTTAGCACAGATGAGTAAGAGTTCCCCCTGCTCCACCTTAATCATGTGTGCCAACCCCTATTACCCCTTTTCTAACCCTAAGACTAAACAATACATACCCACATGCCTACCTTACACTAACTCTGACATTAACCCTAGTACTACCCCACGTATATACAGACATCCAGAATTCTGAAACATTATGCATTTCCAAGGTGTTTTGGCTTCCTTCTGCTATTAAGCTAATGTAAAACAATGTAATGTAAGGCTATGTTATTTTTCCCACCTCAGGAATGACAATGGTGTAAACGTCATGCAGTAATGATCCTGTCACCTGGTACTGTTGTAATACTTCTTATAAAGCAGTCTAGGATATAGGAGCAATTAATTCTCTAAATCTAATAAACAATGTATGTAGTACTAGTGAACATCTATGACCCCTCTATTATCTCTATAATTACACAGTTGATCCATTGCTTAGCAGCCAGGACAGATTCTACATTGCCCCTCCTGAATCAGAGGTTCAGCCACTAGACACAGTCTCCTTTCCAACCATATGGAATATATTTCCCCATAAAAGCTGAAGTGACTGCTGCATATATAATAATAAAATATCCTACTGTCATCTTTTTAATAGGATCATAGGAGGTTACTAGGCTAATTGCCCCAGGGCCCTTACAAGCCTAATCAAGGCTGTCTGGTTCAAGCAGACACTAAAATCAGCACCTTTTCTTCCTGTCCAAGAGGGACACCGGTGGAAACCCCAGGGTGAATTTCTAGTTACCCAAATTACATTTAAATAGGGCCAATGAGGGGCTTTGTTTAACATGAATAGAAAGCTTGTTCCAAAGGTAGGGCAGCCTCTTTGAGACAACTCTGTCTCTCCAGCAAGTTCTGTTGATGTTACGTACAGGGTAAGGTCCTTTGAGTGAGCGACCCCATGTGCCATTTGACTTGTGAATGTGCAGCATTTACATTAACGCTGGGTCAGAGATTGCTCTATATGCAAGCCACAGGTCAGCTCCAAGCAGTCTGTATCACACAGGATGAAGTAATAATGACTTCAGTCTGTCCGCATAAGACAGATCTTGAAGACCCTGAATTTTCTTTGTAAGGAACCTCTATGGTCTCTCCAATTGCTCCAGGTGTTTGGAAAGGAGCATACCAAAGGGAGTGTTTTACTCTATTATTGGCCTGACTAGGGAAGATTACAGGAGGGTTATAAGTTTTTTTTTTGGAGGCAATGCCCTTACTTATGAGATGAGCAACATAATGTGCCTTCTTACCACTATGGAGACATGGTGATTGAAGTTAAGGCTGCTGTCGACCTGTCTGCCCATATCTCTCACCACTGACTGTGTGTTTAGGGTATTGCTATCGATGTGGCAGTTTGCAGGAACATCACCCTTGCCAAAGGGGATGATAATGCATTTTTTTGCATTAAGTTTAAGACCATGACTTTGGCACCAGTCATCAGTCTGTGTAAGACCTTCTTGAAAGATCAGCAAACTTTGTCAGCCAGAGACCTTTAGTTTTAGCCTGTACTTCACAGAAGTAGATTCTGAACAGTAGGGGTCCCAGAACTGAACCCTGTGGAGACCACTGGTTACGGGTCTGCTGGAGGAGGTGAGTCCCCTCTTTTGACTGTATGAGTTCTATCAGTGAGCCAGTTTGGAACCCACCTGACAATATGCAGGTTGATACCTAGCTGGGCAAGTTTATTAATGATGCATAAGTGGGGGACTGTGACCTCCACTGAAATGGGCTCACCTTGGACCAGTGAACTATCCAGGTAAACAAATGCAAAACTGGAGTCCACTATCTATTACTGTATTTTGCTGGGAGAATGAGGACATTGGTATTAGTTTCCTTAAGTGAGATATGGGTAGGTTAGTACCAGGCATCAAATTTCAATTTGTGCCATTTTTTTTTTATTTTGAAAACCAACTCTCTTACAAACTATAGTGTAGCATCAGATGACATCTTTAATGGTGTTGGAGAAAACTGCCACTGATACTTGTTCTGTAAAGTTTCATAGCTTGAGATGTTATTAGTACTAGTAACTATGCAACTAGTGATAATTACAAATGTTTCAATAAAAAAGTACTCAAAAAATAATTTCTTGCCATCTTCTAACATCTCAAGTTTCCTAAACAAAGGTGGTGTTGACATCACATACTTAGGTTGTACACTTTCCAATGTATGAAAAGTTGGTGAAAATTTAGACAGCAATATTGTTTTGGACTATTTTACATTATGACATACTGTGTTTTAGTGTAAATAATGTGAAAGCACTGACATATTATTGTAAAGGAGAAGGAAACTATTTGTAAAACAAATTGCAGTTTGTACCTTCTTAATAGCATTTAGTGAACATAAGATACTGCTATTTGATTTTTTTTCCAGGATATGCTCAGGAATATATAAATGTGTGTAACCTGCTGGGGGTGTTAGATTTTACAGCTTCTATTTGTTTATGAGTTAAGGAATTAAACCTAGTGGACAGAATACCTGAATCATGTCTATAATATTGTGTAGGAGGTGGACAACAAAAAATATTCCCAACAGAAAAAAATAATTAAGCAAAATGGCTGTTTTTGCAGGTTGTAGATGTGGTTGAGGAAAGAATGTGAGCAAAAGGCCATGTTGATAAGGAAATATGTCAAACTAAATGCAGAGTTTCAGAGAAAAGCATAAAGAGATATTGGGGCATATTTAAATTAACTGCGTAATAAACTGGAAGAAAATACTAAAATGAAATAGGCAAGAGGGATATTTAAGATGAGTGGTGATATTAAGAGAAACTTCAGGTCAAAACAGGTATAACAAAAGACAGTGATGGGAAGGACTTAATTGAAACAGAAAATATTAAGAAGAAATGGCAGGATGCAGAACAACTGTATTAGAAGGACCCTAACATCACTGATATATATGATGGTATGTTCTATAATCTACAGCCAGACATCCTAGAGGGTAAAGTTAAATGGGCCATGGAAAGCCTTGCTAATAAAAACAATGCAGGAACTAAAGGAATTCCAGCTGAATTGTTTAAAATCTTGTTGTTACAGTGTTGCTGAGAATATGCCAGCAAATTTGGAAAGCACAACAGTGGCCATTGGACTGGAAAAGGTCAAGTAATATTTCAATCTCGAAATGTCAATACTAAAGAGTACACTAAATTATCAAAAATTGTACTTGTTTCATATTGTAACAAGGTAATACTCCAGCAAGCTATTGTCCAGTAATATATGGACTCAGAACTTCCAGATGTACCAGCTGGTTTTAGAAGAGGTAGAACCACCAAAGATCAAATTCTTAGCATCTGCTGGATAACAGAGAAAGCAGAAGAATTCCAGAAAATAATACTAACTTCTGCTTCATTACTACTCTAAAGCTTTTGATTGTCTGATCGATAGAAACTATAGCAAGTTTTTAGAGAAATTGGGATACCATGTCACTTTATTTTTCTCCTGAAGAATCTATATGCAGAATAAGAAGGAACAGGAGGAGGTATGGAATACCTGGGAAATAAATGCAACAAGGTTGAATATTTTGTCATTTATATACTGAATATATCTTATAAAATGCTGGATTACATAAAACAGATACTGGAATAAAAGCTTAACAGAGAAATATAATATTCCTAGATATGCAGATGATCCCAGACTAATAGCTGAAACTGAGGAAATAGTTGAACAGTCTGTTGGCAAAATAGAAAGCACAAAAGCTGGCTGTGAAAATATGTGAAAGCTGCTATCCTAGCTAGATAAAATTTTGTAGATAATTCTGTCATTGTAAATATGAATATAATCTACAGGCTTGTCCTTTTAAATGTAAGAAAACTGTGGTAAATACTGAACTTCAAAAATGTAACCACAGTGCACTCTCCTGGAAGAAAGCTGATAAGTCAAGCATTGTATGACTGATCTCAAAGCTTGGAGACATAATGTCTGGACTGAGGAATTCCTTCTATTGTTTTGAGACTAGAGTTAACTGCTAGATTTTACATACATAATGTCTTTTATTGCTGTAGTTTCCTGGCCAGGTGCAAGATCAATGAAATGTTAAAACTCTGAGTTTCTGTTAGCCTGGGAACCAGAGAAGAATGATGTAATCTATAATTAGTCAGCAGTGATGTATTATTTTTAAGACTTTCTCAGACAGAGAGAATCAGAGCATTTTGCATTTGTCTTCAGAACTGACCACTCACTAGCACTTGCTTTGCTCTGTCTGTAAGTAGGATCTTCGACTTTAGTGTTTCTCTTTAGAAATAGATAGAAAATAGTAAGTTTAGACTAGCTGTTTTCTATATTTATGTCAGACTATTCTACAGTATTATTTTAAGCATTTCCCTGTGATCTCTAAACTCTTGACTAGCACTGTGTTGAATTGAGATTTGTCTTGAGTTTTTATTATTTATTATTAAATATTTTGAAACCTTTCAGCTGTGGCTGTTTTGTGTGAGATAATTTAAGCTCTAGAGTACATTGCATGTATATAGTGATACTGTACAAAGCCACTCCAAATAAGCCTTGCTGCTCATCACACTTACCGATTGGATAATAATATTGCAGAGTAATAATTGGACACCCTTTGGTAAGGGCTTTTTTAGTAGATGATAAGAGTAGTGGTGGCAGTGATTACTACCTTATATCCTGGCAGGAGGGGGAATAGCTGGAAAACCTGTGCCAGCCTTCCCCAGGAGTGTCTGTGTGTTTGTATATAAACCAACTCTCAAAGTGTGTGTGTGTGTGTGTGTGTGAGAGAGCTACTTGGGCAGGGACACAAAGCACTGGTTGGACAGAAAGGGCACTGGAGGTTTTGACTTGACTACTTGGTTGAGATCTGTACTCTATAGCTGTGCCAGTGGGGAGTCTTATTAGGGATCTGGAGAGAAAGGGAGAAACCAGCCCCAGACTGACTGTGATCTCTGTGTGCTCTTAAGGGAAACTGTACTTTACTGTGTGTATATTTGTTATCCTTCCCAATGTGGACACCACTCACTAGTGTTAGTGGTGAGGATTGAGGCTCCCTGATTACTAGGCCAGTGCACAGGCATCACATATTAATTGGTTGGCAGTGATGGGATACCCACATCACATATTAATTGGTTGGCTGTGGTGGGATAATCAGAGCACATATTAATTGGTTGGCATATGGCTTGTAGTGATGTGGATAGTGAATTCCTGTAGCTTGTGTACAGTGATCAGTGAAGGTGTTATTGTACTGTAAATCAGCCACACAGTGAATATTCAGAGTTCAGATCACAATTGTTTTATTTCTTTTGTTAGCTTAGTTAGTTAGATAGAGCAGACAAGCATGTTAGCAGAGGAGTATGGCAAGCTGACAAGGAGCCAGTTGGCTGAAATGTGCCAGGTTAAGTGACTGGTGCATGGAAACCTGACTAAGGCAGACATGATTGCAGCTTTGGTCATAGCTGCATCGAAAACAGCAATCAGGAGGGCGATCATACTGGGCATGGAGATGTACAACACTCAGAGAATGGACAGTTCAACCTTTCTGCAGAAGACTTAAAAATCCATCTGGAGCTAAACAATCTTGAGTTGGAGGCCAGGTGTTTGGAAACAGAAGCAGCAGAGTGACTAAGACATCTACAACATGAGAAACTGCTACGCCAGCCAGGAAGCTGAGGACAACGAAAGGCAGAGGTAGCATGAAAAGGAGATGCTGACTCTTTGTCAGAGTCTAGGAGGTAATGGGGAAGGGAGTACCTGGACCCCGGAAGCACAAAAAGTCAGTAAATTTCTTTTGCAGTTTACAGAGGGGAATAATGTTGATAGTTTCATTCATATGTTTGAGAGGGTATGTAAACAGCATGATGTTGACCAAAGGCTCTAGGTACGCTTCCTGACCCCCTTACACCATGGTAAAGCTGTAAATATACTTTCCAAACTGTCAGACAATGATTTCTTAAATTATACTGCTGTTAAGAATTGTCTGAATTTTTTAAGCTAACACCTGAAACTAACAGGGAAAAAATTTGTGAGTATAGATGCAAGGCAGATGAAAGTTTGTGTGAATATGTTGCTGAACTGAGTACTTATTTTCATAGGTGGGTGACTGGATGTCAGGTCACCACCTTTGAAGGGCTGACAGACTTTTAAGTGAGGGAACAAGCCCTTAGCACTTTGCATGAGGGCATGAGGATCTGGTTAGCTGGTAGATAATGTGCTACTTCAGATGAGTTGGGGAAGAATGGAGATCTATACCTAGCACTCAGGGCATCCCTGCACAGGAAAGGGAACCTCCGTACTGCTCATGGTTCTAAAGGAACCCATGGTGGGCAGCTCAGACTGCAACAACAGAATCTGTCAGTAGCAGGAGAAGACACTCGTCCAGGTACACATCCAGGACCTAGGGTTAAATGTTTGAATGCAGCCAGTGGGTTCATGTGGCATACAGATGTCCATGGAAGCAATGTGGGGAACAAAAGTTGAGGGGAGCCAGTAAATGCCAATAGTAGGTTGTCTTGAGACAACAGGGATAACAAACTCCCATCCTGCAGATTTCCTGATAGGGAAGGATTTTGATGAGCAATACTATGTGTTAATGCAGTTACATGCAGTCAGGCTTCGAGACAAGCATGTGGGTCTGGTAGCCTGGGGGAGACCCAGCCAGATTGCATACTTGCAGCCAGGACTGCTGAGGTGCTTACTTCATGGAGGGATCTACTCTGTAGCAGTGAGACTGAAGGTGAGCCACAGCTGCTTCTGGGTACTTATGTTCCCTTGGACAGAGTGACTGCAAAGGTACAGGTGAGTAGTAGTATCCAGGCTGACAGTGAGGCACCGCTGTCAGAGGATACCAGACTTCCTGTGGAAGGGGAGCTGGGAAGGGTTACAAAAAGAGAAATTGAGACCTGCTCAGCTCTCAGACCCTACATTACAAGGCCTGAGACAGGTAGTTGGTGAGGCACCTGACTCTCAAGGGAAGGGGGAATCCATATACTAGGACAAAGGGTTACTGTATAGAGAGTGGACCCCTGAGGAAGGGCTAGAAGGTGAGAGGATACAGCAGTTAGTAGTGCCTACAGCCTACCATCTGGTGCTTTTAGCCATAGCCCATGATATTCACTTTGCAGGTCATATGGGCATAAAACATACAAAGAGATGTATTATGCAAAATTTCTACTGGCCTGGAATTTCCAGAGATGTAGCAGGGTACTGTAGGACTTGTGAGCAGTGCCAAAAGGTAAGCAATGCAAGAGACAAGGTGAGAGCTCCTTTGAAGCCTTTGCCTGTGATTGAGGAGTCATTTCTGAGGGTAAGTATGGATATTGTGGGCCTCTGAGTACCCCAAGTTTCACAGGGAAAACGTATATCCTAGTGGTAGTAGATTATGCTAAAAGATACCATGAGGCAGTGGCTTTGTCCTCCACTGAGGTGGAAAAGGTGGCAAATGCTTTGTTAGAGATTTTCAGCTGTGTAGGTTTCCCAAAAGAAATACTGACTGATAGAGGTGCCAATTTCATGTCAGACCTGCTGGCTTGTCTGTGGAAGTACTGTGAGGTGAAGCACCTAAAGACCACCCCCTACCATCCCCAGACTAATGGTCTTGTTGTGAGGTTAAACTCTACAATCAGGTTCATGCTACGGGCATTTGCAGACTAGTTTAAGAGGGAGTGGGGCAAATATTTGCCCCATCTGTTGTTTGCTTGCAGAGAGATTCCCCAGGAATCCACAGGTTTTTCACCCTTTGAATTGCTATATGGGCAGAGGGTGAGAGGGCCTCTTGATTTAATTTGAGATGAGTGGGAAGGTGAGTGTGAATCTTACAAGGAGTCAGTGTGGCATATGTCCTAAACCTTAGGACAAGGCTCAGGGAACTCATGGACTTGGCTGAGGAGAACCTAGCAGAAGCTAAACAACAGAAAAAGGTCTGCTATGACAGGACTGCTCAAGCAAGAGAGTGTGCTGTAGGGCAGCACGTAATGGTTCTCATTCCTGTCAGACACAACAAGCTGCAAGCAGCTTGGAAGGGACCCTACAAGGTGGTAAGAAATGTAAGTGATGTTAACTACATGGTAGAACAGCTAGGCAGGAGGTAGGAGTGCAAATTGCACCATGTTAACATGATGAAACCTTACCATGATAAGGAGGGCTCTTGTGCTGAATATTTGCAGTGGATTGCAGGAAGAGTCTGAGGGAGATCTGGTGAGTGATCTCCTCAGTGAGGCTCGGACTGACACCGAAAGGGTAACAATGTCCCAGCAGCTATCTCCTACCAAGGTTCAAGAAATCCTAGCAGTGTTACAGCAGTTTGAGAACATGTTCACTTGGAAACCAGGGTGCACCCACCTGATGCAGCACCAGGTGGATACAGGACCCCAAAGGCATATTAGGCAGGCCCCTTATAGGGTGCCACAGAGAGTCAAACAGACTATGAGGGAGGATATACAGTAGATGTTGGAAATAGGGGTAATTCAAGAGTCCAACAGTCCCTGGGCCTCCCCAGTGGTGCTGGTGCCAAAGAAGGATAGCAGCAACAGGTTCTGTGTGGACTACAAGAAATTAAATAGTCACAAAGAGCCAGATGCTTACCCCATGCCTAGAAGAGATGAGGCCCTAAAGCAGATGGGTGGGGCTAAATATCTTACCACCATTGATCTTACCAAGGGTTACTGGCAGGTGCCCTTAACTCCCAGTGCTAGAGAAATGTCAGCCTTTGTGACTTCTTTTGGTTTGTATGAGTTCACAAAGATGCCCCTTGGGATGAAAAATTCCCAGCAACTTTCCAGAGGCTGATATATCATATCCTAGCAGGAGCAGGAAGGTTTGCCCTTGCTTACCTAGATGATATTACCATCTACAGCCATTCCTGGCAAGAGGACCTTCAGCATGTCAGGGAGGTGCTGGGCAGACTACAGAGGGCAGGGTTGACCATTAATCCGAGCAAATGTCAGGTGGGTATGGTAGAGGTCTCTTTCCTGGGACATAGAGTGAGGAGTGGTAAGATCAGTCCAGAACCTGCCAAAGTGGAAGCCAATCAGGCAGGGCCTGCACATGTTACCAAAAAGCAGGTGAGGGCATTCTTAGTGACAGCAGGGTACTACAGAAAGTTCATCCCCAGTTACAGTACCGTAGTTGCTCCCCTCACAGACCTGACAAGGTAAAACAGGTCAAATAAGGTAGTGTGGACCACAGCATGTGAGCAGGCATTCCAGAAGCTTAAAGAAGCTTTGGGAGGACCTGTGTTAGTCAGTCCAGATTACAGTAAAGAATTTCTTGTGCAGGTGAATGCTTCAAACCAAGGTTGGGAGCTGTACTTAGCCAGATTTCTTCAGAGGGAGATAAGCACCCAGTGGTTTATCTCAGTCATAGGCTTCAACCCAGGAAGGAATGCTATGCAGCTGTAGAAAAGGAATGTCTAGACATAGGGTGGGCACTGCAGAAACTTCAACCTTATCTGTATGGAAGAAAATTCACTTTAGTTACAGATCACAATCCCCTAACATGGTTAGACTGAGCCAGCCAGCAAAATGCTAAGTTGCTAAGATGGAGCCCAGGGTTGCAAACATACATGTCAGTGCAGCACCGCAATGGGGTTAGCAATGCCAATGCAGATAGGCTCTTAAGACAGGGAAATGAGGTAAGATATACTCAGATAGACCTAACCCTCTCAATCAACGTTTCTCAAGGGTCACTTGAAAAACTAGCTTGAGTTCTCTGGGGGGATGATATATGAAGATATGTAAAGGCTGCCAGCGTAGCTAGATAGAATTTTGTAGATAATTCTATGTCATTGTAAATATGAATATAATCCACAGGCGTGTCCTCTTAAATGTAAGAAAGCTGTGGTAAATGTTGAATTTCATAAATGTAACCACAGTGCACTCTGCTGGAAGAAAGCTAAGTCAAGCATTATATGACTGTTTGATCTCAAAGCTTGGAGACATAATGTCTGGACTGAGGAATTCCTTCTATTGTTTTGAGACCAGAGTTAATTGCTAGAGTTTACATATATAATAGTTTCTGTTAGCCTGGGAACCAGAGAAGAATGATGTAATCTAAAATAAGTCAGCAGTAATGTATTATTTTAAGACTTTCTCAGAGAGAGATTTTGCATTTGTCTTCAGAACTGACCACTCAGCAGCACTTGCTTTGCTCTGTCTGTATGTAAGATCTTAGACTTTAGTGTTTCTCTTAAGAAATAGATAGAAAATAGTACATTTAGACTAGCTGTTTATGTCAGACTATTCTACAGTATTATTTTAAGCATTTTCCTGTGATCTCTGAACTCTTGACTAGTACTGTGTTGAATTGAGATTTCCCTTGTGTTTTTATTATTTATTATTAAATATTTTAAACCTTTCAGCTGTGGTTGTTTTGTGTAGAGATAATTTAAGCTCTAGAGTACATTGCATGTATATAGTGATACTGTACAAAGCCACTCCAAATAAGTCTTGCTGTTCATCACACTTACTAATTGAATAATAATAGTAATAGTTGGACACCCTTTGGTAAGGGCATTTTTAGTAGCTGATAAGAGTAGTTGGTGGCAGTGATTGCTCCCTTATAACTTGGCAGGAGGGGGCATAGCTGGAGAATCTATGTAGCCTTCCCCAGGAATGTCTGTGTGTTTGTATATAAACCAAATCTCAAAGTGTGTGTGCCAGCTACTTGGGCAGGGACATGAAGCACTGGTTGGACAGAGAGGGCACTGGAGGTTTTGGTTTGACTAATCAACTGAGATCTGTACCCTATAACTGTGCCAGTGGGGTGTCTTATTGGGGATCTGCAGAGAAAGGGAGAAACCAGCCCCTGACTGACTGTGATCTATGTGTGCTCTTAAGGGAAACTGTACTTTACTGCGCATTTGTTATCCTTCCCAATGTGGAAGTCCTTCACTGGTGTTAGTGGTGAGGATTGAGGCTCCTTGATTACTGGGCCAGTGCATGAGCATCACACTGACTTACTGCACAATGTAAAAAATAAAATGAAATAAAATGTCACCTATCTCTCAGCTGTCTGCAATCAGATAGAGAAAAAGTGGAGGCGGTGACAGATTGTACTTTCCTTGGCTCAAAAATCTCTGCAAAGAGTGACTGCAGCCATGAAAATTAAAAGACATTTGTTTCTTGGAAGGAAAGCTATGTCAAATTTGGCTAACATTTTTTAAAGAGTAAAATAATCACATTGTCAGTCAAAGCTATGATTTTTCCAGTAATAACATATGGTTGTTAGAGCTGGGCTATAAGCCTCTGTTGTTGGAAAGTCAATATGTTTGAACTGTGGTATTGGAAAAACCCTTGCGAGTTCCTTAGATTACAAGACAATCTTATTAGTCAATACTTCGGAAATAAGCCCATACTGTTCACTAGGAGGTGTGATAGTACAATTAAACTCAGATAATTTGTACCCATAATGCAAAGTCAGGATTCCCTACAGAAGTCTGGTGTTGGGAAAGAAAAAGTGGCAAAAGAAGATTGGAGAGGCAGAGGCTAAGAAGGAAAGACAGCATTACTGAAGCAATGAGTATGAATCTGCAACAACTTAAAGCATGAGGTTTGGCAGACAGGTCTGGTTTGCTGAAGTCATTAAGTCCCAAAAAGTCAGAAAAGAACAGATGACCAAGAAATAAAAAGGCTTAATGCACTCTCTTCACTTATGCTTTGATGTGCCCTTGCATGTTAACTTTAAAACAAGAATAAAATAAAACATAACTGATTTGGTATTACATGTGCATACATTATTAACACACTGAAAAATCTGCAGTTGGCATTTCCTGCAGCTGTCATATGTTTGTCTTTTGTGCTGTTTCATTTTTCTAGAAGGCTTTGTAGTTGAGTTATTAAAAAAATAAATAGACGTTAATGTTTGGCTAATAAACTGTGAGCAGTTTGTGTATTTTTGATCTGTGCGGTGTATATACTTCTCTTCTTAAATGGTAATCTGGAAGCTGCACAGCAACAAAATTCATGACAACTGTCAAACCCATACACAGACTCCTTGAATGCCTGGAATTCAAAAGTAAGCTAAAGACAACTCATATAAATCTTGACTTTTAAAATTTTTTGTAATCAAGTCATGCCTTCCATATGCAGCTCGTTCAGCTGTTATCACCTCAGTCCTCAAAAATTCCATCTTGCAGCTGATCAGATGTACAACTTCTTTCATGATGATCTTTTTAAGTGTTGACATCACTTTTACAACTCAAACACTGATGGTCATTTGCTAAACAAAACAAATCAAAACAGTCTAACATTGAACAGACTTAGCATGAACAACAGTAAACTTCACTTCCCTTGAGACTCACACTTATTGAGAATGCATCTGGCCATTGGCAGATTATGTTCTTATTTTTATCCACAGACATCCTCCAATCCTAACAATTATAGCTACATTGTTGTCTGCATTATTCTCAGATGTCTGTGTCAAAAAAATAATAGTAATAAATAATGTCACATTTCAAATTTGTTTCACATAAACATACAGTAGCCAAATACATATACAGACACACACACACACACACACACACACACACACACACACACACACACACACACACACACACACACACACACACACACACACACACACACACAGTCCTGCAAAGCCAGATTAAAGACTGTTTAAAAATAAATCCAAACACAGGGCTGCAAATGTAGTATAGTTAAGTGCTTTCACTCACTTTAATTCACATGAGCTTCATCAGAACAAAATCTCTTTCATTCAAAATCCCTTATAAATGGTTACAAATGAAGTCACATGACTTTCATTGAGAAATCTTAAAGGAATCTTCCTATGTAAATCTTAAATATGATAAATACAAATACAAAAAATCCACTGTAATAATTACAATATGAATATGCATAAATGAAATAAGAATAAAATAAAATACTATGCTTTGTAAAAATATGTACGTATGTATATATTGTAAATAAATCTAAATAATTATAACTACACTATAGTGTAATTTGATAAAATGTTAATGGTAATAATGAATCAACCTGATGAACTTATCTATTTCTGGCCATCTGCAAAAAAACATTTCATGTTGACAGTAACTTATGGCCAGGAGGTTCATCAGCTATCAAAAGTATTTGCTACAAGCTTTCTCTGCACTCTAAATAAGTCTTGTAGTCACCAGAAAACAAATCTGTGTTTTCTCTTTCCAAAACAAAAAAAGAGAATTTCTTAAAGAGTACACATTCTGTAGCATAAACTGCCAAAGCATTATTACCATATTTTTTCTTATGGCTAAACAGTGCTCATAAATCCTCTTGTTTGGTGCTCTAATAGTTTTGCCAACATAGAACTTCTGGCATGTGTCACATGTGGCACAATATACAACATTAGTAGTGTTGCAAGTGTAATGACCACTAGCCAAAAACTTAATTCCCAGATGTTTAAATTCTATGCTGGATACATTTACTCATGCACCTACACTGTTTGCATGTACCACAAAAAAACTCCCTACAGAACAGATCACAGAGTTCATAGTCACTTGATTATTCTTACACTCTAGAATTTGTTTAATACTAGTGATCTTCTTGTAAGAAAAACAAGGTCTATCTCCTTGAATCTTAACAAGTTTTGTGTTGCCCATTATTACTTTCCAATGATCCAATAAAATCTTTCTTATGTGACCCATCTCATTACTTATTGGAATGGCAAAGGCTAAAGAAAAAGTTGAAAAGCCTTTGTTTTGAACACTGGGGGGGGGGGCACTATTGTCCAAAATGGGACAAGCAGAGGTGACTCTAAGTTTCAATCTTTTTTGAGCCAAATCAAATCATAACCTCTCTCCTGAAAAAACTGTAATGACTTATCTACCTCATTTGAAAAGACTGAGCATTCTGTGGTCAATCTACTAAGACGTATAAACTGACTCTTAACAACTCCACTCTTCATATGAACAAGATGCAGACTTTCTTTGTGTAAATATTGATTCACAAAGGTGTTTCTTCTAAATATCTGACTCTTGAATCTCAAGGAGGTAGTGTCAAAAGTAAGATGCAAATCCCAAAAATGTATAGACTCCCCAAAACTACCAATGGTAAACTTCAAAAAGGTGGTACTATGATTGAGATGTTCAACGAAAGATAAAAAACTGCCATAATCACCCTTCCAAAGAAAAATCAAATCATCTATATATCACCTGTAAAGCAAAATATTGTCTGAAAAAGGCAACACATAAAGATGTTTCAACTCCCAGAGGGCTATAACAATATTGGCAAAAGATGGAGCAACTCTTGACCCCATGGCTAACCCAGATGTCTGCTGAAAAAAGCCTTGACCAAATTTAAAGAAGTTATTAGTAAGAACTAACTCCATGAGTGTACAAGCAGTGTTGACCATAGTGCTTCCAAGAGCTGTGTACTGTGTTAAGTATTCCCTCAAGTATTCTAAACCAACTTCCTGGTCAATGCTAGTATATAGAGAGGTAACATCTAAACTAGCAAAGGAAAAGACATCAGTCACATTAAGTTAACTTAACAATTCAAGCAGATGCCAAGAATCATGTAAATAAAATCTAGATTTCTGAACTACTAGGCTGAAAATGCTATCGAGCCAGATAGAAATAGGCTCAGTTTATGAGTATGATGCAGACACTATAGACCTAAAAGGAGGACTAGTACAATCTTTGTGTACTTTGGGAATACCAAATAGCACAGCCATTTTAGGGTATTCCACTTGTAAAAACCTATAGGTGTCAAAATCTATGCTGACCTCACAAAATAAATCAAATAAAGTTGTGTCCAAATTTCTAAAGCAGTTAAGAATGTATTCACTACTAACTGCTTTATAACACTTATCATCATCTAGTAAGGAAAGCATAGCTTGTTCATAAGCTGCAGTCTTCATAACAACTAATGAGCCCCCTTTGTCTGCTTTCATAACTCGAACTTCACTGTTGTTACTTAAATCAAACAAAGCCTTTCTTTCTCCTTCTGGCAAATTAGAACTATAAGAATATCCTTTCATAGTTCTAAACAGTCTTTCACAAAGTGTACCAAACATTTGAATAGTGGAATTTAAAGCAGGATTATAAGTACTATTCTTCTTAAACCCAGTTGTACCAGTTCTGACTTCAGGAAGATTATCAAAAATAAACTTCAAGTTCAATTTTCTAAGATTTAACCTGAAATCAACAATTAATCTAGGAATATTAACAGTATTTGTAGGTACAAAAGAAAAGCCTCTTTTTAATACAGAAATAACATCTTTGTCAAGTTCATCACCGGTTAAATTCAAAACCTCTATGTCAAAGGTCAGTTCTTTTTGTGTTTTTTCCCTTTCCCCTTGCTCTTGTCTACTTGTTGTGTCCATCTGGGAGTCTTTTTGTTTCCTTTTGAATCCACCAAAAAAGGACCTAAACCATTGTTGGCTCCCACATTGCTGTTATTAGACCCTTGAGCAGCCTGTCCGTTTGAATTAACATTAGCAGTGGTGCCAAAACAATCAGGATTGCCAGCCATTACAGCCAAATTGTTGTTATTATTAGCAATATTACTGACCACAGTTTTACCTGCTGTAGGCTGAAAATGCTTCCGACCGCGATTAGTGTTGTTGGAATTGAGAGGATATGCTGTCCCATTTGAATAGGCTTTCAAGTCTCTAGTTAATTTACATCGCTTCCTGAGAATCACAGAAGCTTTATGTCGATCAACTTTGACACTAATATTACAATATAAGGTTTTGAAAAAAGAAAAACTAGGTGAGGACTTAATGTCTTTGTCTAAAGTCTCAAATTCACCTTTCATAGAAGAAATGTTGTTCCTGTATTGAGCAACCAAAGCCTTCATAAGTGAAATGCCTGTCATATTAAACATGTCCACCAATTCTTTATATAGAGTATCACCATAATTAACACAATTAGGAAACTTGAAAACCCTTAGACCTTGTAGAACACAGCCACACCTAATGTTTTCTTCAAAGTACAACATTTCCAATGGTAAAGAAGCTATTTTGATAGCTAACCTTTCAAGTTTAAAAATATTGTCTTTACACAATTCAAAGTCTTCATTGCCTGCATTAGTATTTATGAAGAAAAAAAATGCATGTACTTTATTGGTTGTTGTGGATAAACTACATGAAACTGTATAAAGATCTCTAATGTCATACCTCTCTAATATAATGATCAAGCCACTTGTAACACAATTTAACTAGGAGAGTGTTTATGAGAGCATAAGAAATATAAACCACCCAGTAACATATGACAAGCCAATATGCACAATCTCAACATATGTAAAAGTCATCTGAATAATTCCACACTAAAAGAGAGTTATTACTGATGCATAGATTACCACTGTCAAACAGGTTTGCATTTCAGTGCTTCATCTATAAATGCAGTATCTGCTGCCCTTGAAGAATAAATTGTATAAGTTGCATTAAAAAGATAATGTGCTGCTGATATTGCCTTAACATTTCCTCAACTAGATCAGCTGTGCAATAGGAGATGACTGGTAAACAATGACAACAGAAGGTAACTGAAGGTGGAAATATTCAAACCCTGCAACCTTGACAAAGGAATCAGCTCTTTAACATTTTAGAGCTTTAGTCATCTGCACTAATTACCAGAATAAAGTTTTTAACTAAATGTTGAAAACCTTTACAATCCAATCATGTTGAGAAGACTGTATCACAGTAATGTGCAGCAATAGCTACATACTGACTGTTGAAGATCAGATGGTTCTGATCACCATCCCAAGTAATGCAGAACATGTGGTCTGATAAACGTCAACCCATTTGCAGCTGATTGAAGCTATAAACAAGATATTTCAAAAACAATTATGGTACTAAAATGCAGCATGTTTAAACTATATCACACAATCTACACCTGTTAATGAATGAATTCATTCTTAACTGCAGTGAATAAAGTTGAACAATTAAAGACAATATAAATGCTGCTGTAGCCGCTTTTGTTTAGCAACCCACACGTCATACAGAAATATTGTATAAAACATACTTTTTGGGAGGGGGACTTATATGTGTGCTGGATGCCTGTATTTCATTTTTGACCTCCCTGTGTCTTCTATGTAATCAAGAATAGATATCCCATCTATATATTGGGAGCAAGTAACTCAAGCACGACAGGTAACAGAGTGGGATGAGGCCAAGAAGATATTTGGATGGCAGGCCTGATCTCAGAGTACAGGCAGAGAGAAAGGGCTAGGGGAATTTTAAGTGAAAGACCTGCTCTGGTAGAGTTTTAATTGAACCTAGAACAGAAGCAATTGTTAAAAAAGGGATAATTATGGCAGATAAAATGTTGCATGATAACTATAAGAATCAGTCAGACACAGTTAGAAAAAATTGGGAAGCAAGACTGGAAAAGCAATTTACAATGAGTTGACAGATTTTAAAAATTCCCTAGAGAGTACTCTATCAGAAATGTTGGGTGAGAAAATGGCTGTAAGTAAGGATTGAATTTTTTGAGCTTGGATAGAGGACCCAAATTGCCTAGACATAGTAAGGCCTTATTAAGTTTAATTCTGTTGGCTTCCAAAAATGCAATTACTAGTAAATGCAAATCAAAATATAAACAAACTGTATTTAAAGTTTTGAATCTTGTAAATGAGACAAAAGAACTGGAAAAGGGATCTTTAGAAAAGGGAAGGAGCAAATTACATAGAAGTAAATGGAAACTGTGGGAACAATACATGTATAATAATGTTCAGGAAGAGGAGGAGGAGTGAGGTTTAAGGCAAGAATTCAGCATTTTTTTTGTAATGTTGGATTGGTAATAGCAAAGAATATATATGTGATGTATATTGTATTTAAGTGGAAAAAAGGTAAGATGGTTTGTTTTCTTTTCTTTTAATTTATGTTTGCCTATGTTTTAAGTGATAATTTAATAATGGTGTTTAAACAAAAAGAGCCGAAGTCCCATCTTATATCACTGTACAGGTCTGACCTTGTTGCAACATAAACATCCAGAGTCAACAAAGCTGGATCAGGGGCAAATAGAGTCCTTTGGAGGGTAATTAATCATCCCTCCAGCAGAAATATATCATTACTTGTCTGTCTTTCCCCAATTATGATAAATGCCAGTCAACCCTGCCAGTATATATACTATTTCTTTCTTTAGTTTTACAATTATCACAGATATTTGGAATTCATTTAAAACTTTGATTTAAATTTTTACAGGAAAAAAATGACAGCCATTTTCTAAACAAAATCCTCTTACATTGAAAAAAGACTTAGCATGAGAAACAGTAAACACTTCTTCCTTTGAAACAAACAGTAAACACTTCTTCCTTTGAAACTCACATTTAATGAAAATGCATCTGGCACCCCATTAAACTACAAAAGTCATGCTGAGATTCATACTTAAATATCTTGAAGTGAAGTACTAATTAGCATCTATGTGAAGGGTATAGGAATTCAAAACACAAATGTGTAATGCATTTGCTAATAGCTTATGATGACCCATTGGACACCAGTGTCCCCTATCATGAGAAGCCCAGGAGTATTCAGAGTCACAGAAAAGACAAATGAGGGCTGAAGGCATAAAACAACATACTAGGGAGCATCTCTTTAACAGACCATAGCCATAGTCATGTGCAAAAAGTGCTAGATAAAATATTGTAGCCAAAAACACTGCATTTCACACCTGTGTGCCTGCAAACAACAAACTAAATAAAAATGTATTCATAGTTAAAATATTACCATTAAACTCAAAACTGTTATGCTGTCAAATTTATTCCCAGCTGAATAATAAACATACAGTCAACATTCAGACTACTTTAAAAAGTTAAAAGAACAGCAAATTTTGCATCCTATATTTTATGAACCACAAAATTATGAAAATCTATGTCTGACATTGATAGACTGCGATCCTTAGTGCTCCCTGTTCAAATTTTAAAGTAAAATTGACTTTTTTAAATAAACCTGTTTTAAGTTAAAACATTTATTGTTTTATTTTATTTTTTAAGTAAATGTTGCAAGGCCAGACTCTAGGCACCTTCTTAGGTCACCTAATGCTGGATCTGGCTCTAGCAGTCTTCAAAGCCAGACTGAATATTTTTTTCATCAGCACATCTGCAAACACATACAGAACCCAGTGGAACAGTCAATCTAGCCTGCATTTTATTTCCATTTAACTGCTACAACTACTTATTAATACTCATTTTCAGGATTTTTCATCAATCAACTTCAACTGTGAAAAAAAAGAAAATAATAGACACAAAATTAAGAAAATAATTGAGATAAAATTAAGAAAAGCTCCTAAATGGAAAATCCCATGCCCAGGCACAGTACCTAACTTCTGGCTAAAAGCATTAACATCTTTAGACAAAGATTTAAGAGTAATAATTACTTATATGCACATCCCAACAGACATCAACCTGGTTAAGAACAGGAAAAATTATGCTCTTCCTTAAGAGTGAGCCTGTAAGCAAGCCATCCTAAGAATTGTAGACCAATAACTTGGTGTCTGACAGTATTCAAACCATATACTGGAAATGAAGCAGACATGTATAGTCATTAAGAAAAAAAATCAATTATGGAAATGGAACAAAACAGTAACAAAAGAAAGTAATATGGAGCAAAGAATCATTTGTTGTTAAATAAAGCCATAATAGAGAATTGTAAAAAGCGGAAGAATTTAAGTATGGCATGTACAGATTACAAAAAACAATTGGCAGCATCTCAACTTCATCTATAAATGAATGCTTACAGAAGTATAACATATAGTGTACATTGATCAACTGCATTCCACTGAGCATGAAATTGGCAGCCCACTTTTCAGATAAGCCATGCCAAATGGCAAAGTATTATCCAAGGGATATAGAAATTCAAAGGGAGATATTCCAGTGTGATTTAGTAACCATTTTAACTGTCAGGACACACTAGAGCAAGTTCCAAAATATGGAGACCAAATGGCTAAAAGAACAGACTTACATACACTAAGTCAAATATACCATTTCTTGGAATATTCCCTTTTCTCCAAGGCATGGTGATTTCAGAGTTGGTATATATAAGTATGGGGTGGTTAGGGGGTTTTCCCCCCACATGGGGGTTCTCCCCTACAAAAAGAAATTTAAGGGAAAAGAATGATTTTCGAGATTCTCTCCTCCATATTTTTGTTTTCAGATTTTTGGCACTTTCATTCCGGCACCCAGAAAACAACTTTCTTTAAATATTTATCATCTACTTTTGTGGATGACTAAAAACTGTATAGCTCATCAGATTAAGCATTGAAGGAACAAATACAAATGGTTAAAATGTTGTCAGATGATTCGAGAATAACATCTGGTCTTGATAAATGTGCAAAAGCAACATTTAAAACAGGAAAGTTCTGGCACCAAGAAAATATCAACCTGGGACAAGAATTTGATATAAAGGGATTTGAGCAGGAGGGAGTGCATACCTATTTGGGAATAGCTGAAGGATCAAACACTACAATATAGAAGTAGATAAGAATCATTAAAAACATAAACCACAAAGCATCACAGAGAATGATGAAGTGTATATCACATATGATCACCTGTTATCAACAGTTAAATAATAGATATGAGAAAACTAGATGTAGCAGTCCATGAAAAAAGTCGAAAGTAGCATTGATCATTGAAACTGAAATCCAGTGATTACAGTATCTTACATACAGAGAAACACAATGTCACAAAATATCAGGATTTGCAGGCAAAAACAAGAGTAATGCGGAAAAAGACAGTTCCAAAAGCAGTAGAAGCAATGGGTCTAACAAAAAAAAAAAATAACAGCCATATTTGGACATGTTACTAATATAAGTGACCCCATATGAATTACAGGAGGAGGCAATTCTGAGGATATAAAAGGTGCTGAGAAGAGAACTCTTGGCTAGCATCAAATCTCTAAACAATACTTTGTTCATAAACTCTAACTGTATCATAATTTAGGAATAAGGTCCATTCCCATCATAATATCAGAAACTCAATAGACCTGGAGAAATTAAACTGGAAGAACTGAAGACCATCTAGATTGCACAATATTTCCAATTAACTGCTACATCCATTTCTTAACACTTTCTTCAAAATTTTCTATAAACTCCCTATCCTCCTTGCCAATGTCAGTAAATGATGCCACTCCTCAGTGTAGACAGACATTTTATCTGTTTCACAGCCCCTTCACAATTTTTATATCTCTTTTGCAAAAAAACAAAAAAATCAGTCTATTCTTTAACATGTTTGTCTTCTTGGAAAGGTTTATCTGACTGTACTTTCACTTCCTTCACACTTAGTTTCAGAAGAGCTTATTCTGGCATTCTCAAGTTCCCTGAAGACAATCCATATTATTATAGATTCTTTGTAAGCCTTTTCTAAAAATGTACATCTCTTTAACTTCATCAGAGAATCACAACTGGCATTTGCTAGATATATGCATGCATGGATTGCTTGACCTGCCACTCAACCCTACATATACTCTAAAATAGCAACCTTTCTTTCACAGCCAATTTAATTTCCAATAAACTTCTATTTTTATTTTTTTTGGGTGGCACAGTGGTGCAGCGGTTAACGTTGTCGCCTCACAGCAAGAGGTTCTCCAGTTCGATTCTCAGCTGGGGTGCTTTCTGTGTGGAGTTTGCATGTTCTCCCTGTGTTCGCGTGGGTTTCCTCCAGGTACTCCGGTTTCCTCCCACATTCCAAAGACATGCATCTGGAGCATTTCTCCCCAGGTCTCTGCTGAAAACAGGCTCTGTGGAACCTAGTCGGACATTCCCAGTCAACAAATGTTAAATAAAAAAAAAAAAAAAAAATTATGCATTAAAGTAACACTGAATGTCATATTAGTTGCTTTTCTAGGTACATAATCCTTAGATTTATGCTTAGTATTTTATCAGCATGAGAAGTATTCCAAAGAGCTGCTGCAACATAATGGAAAGCTTTGACTATATTTTTGTTTATTAACTAGGTGAATTTGCTGGGCTGGCACATTTCCAAACCATAACCTGGATCACAAGGCAGCAGCAAATGTAAAAACAGGCTTAAAGAAAGAAAATGTACATTACAATACTGGGATAAAACACATGAATTTTTACACACACACAAATCTTAAAAGAGTTCTATATATTAAAATATCTACTTCATATATGACAATGCATGCATTATAAAAGCAGGTATACAACACATGCATTCATCTACACAGAAATCCTATGCAATCAAACATAAAAGATAATCTGACTCTATGATAAGTCTACATAAAATAATGTGAATAATTTTGGCAACACTGTACAAAGTGGTCTTATTGTGAAATTATTCTTAGTCCCTGAAGCAAGTGCATTTAAACTATTCCTGTAAATGTAGTTTTAACTTTTTCTTAGAGTTTGTGTGGAAGTAATTTTGATAGACAGACTGAGCCAGTAAGGAGAAAACTATATTTTTCAATTAAAGAGTACTGGGGCCAATTAAGTTTGAGCCAGTCTGTGTTTTTAATTGGAAAGTGGTTTGCATATGTTACATATGATTGGGCAGTAGCTTTCAGTGCGAAGTTCAAAAGTTAGAGTGGCCTTTGCATAAAATGGGAGCCATCTATCTTTTGAGCTGTTAAGCAGTGATGCTCCCTGCTGCTGTCAACATGTATAAATCTTGTGTTTTTCTTTTTTTTTTTTGATTTGCTTGTAAAAAGTGTTACTGTGAGTTGAACACAAGGCTGTAATAGTTAAAGCACATTTCACTCTGGGAAGCAACACATTAATGGCTATTGCATGGTAAGCTTCAGTTTTATAAAGATTTCCTATGTTAAGGGATACCTTTAGGTGCAGAAATACTTCAGAGGTTAAAGGTAATGCATGGTTTTGAGAGGAAATTGTATTGTCTAGTTGCATCCTAAGTATCTTTGTTTTGTTTGTTGGGTAGCTGCATTCCTGTAAGGTCTGTACTAATAGTTTGTTGAATTGTGGCTAGTCTTCTAGCAGTACTAAGAAAATCATAGTTGAGAACTTGTTCTTCCACCAGTTCCATATTCAATTGAAATGTTTTCATAGATGAAATAAAAGATGCTGTTTAGCTTTTTAGTTCTTTTGTTAAAATAATGGCATCTGTGTACAAAGTAAGTATTAAGTGTAGTAGAGCTCACTCAGCTCAAAGAAATATATTAATAAATACAGAAAGGAGAAATGGGCTGAAAATGGATGCTTGAGATACTGTCCTATTTAATCTGCCTGTTTCTGAAAGGCAGTTGCAACCTAACACTGTGAATGAGTTATTAGTAAGAATTTCTGAACAATGAGATGGCCTCTTGGGGAAAATAAAGTAATAATAGTCTGTAGTTGACTGTTTCTGATATGCTCTTGAGATCTAAGAACATGGACAATGCTAAAATACCCTTCCGTCATACTGTCTTAAAATCTGTGATGTCACAGAAAAGAATGTGGTTTGAGCATTGTGCTTAGGCCAGAAGCCATGCTGCCTGTCAGAAAGAAGATTGTGTTTTGAAATTTGTTCTACCATTTGATTGTGTCAGTATTTTGAGAAACCTAGCTAGAGGTAGATGTCAGCAACAAAGGGTACTTTAGTCAAAGGTAAGAACAAAGCATGTTTAAACTTAAGGTGAATGACTTATGTTATTAGAGTTAAATTAAATACACAAGTTAAAGTTTTTTTTTATGATTTCAGCACCTAAGCTGAGAAATGTAATGCCCAGGTAATAAGTCTACACTGGAGCGGAAACACCATATTTTTATTGCTTTCTTTAAAGTAGAAAGGGATGTACTGAATAACTTTATTGTTATGCAGTTTGGTAGTACTTGTTCATTAAAACATGTGCTTTCTAAGATAGGGAATATAGAAATAATGCTTTTATGTCAAGAATCATGGCGGAGGTCAGCCTTGTTGCTAACTGTAATTTAAGAAATATTTTTTGAGCTGAGCGACTTTACATTATTCCAGAACCTCTTCAGATAGCCAATGTTAAAAGCATAAGGTTTCTGAAGTACTGTTCCTCTATTACAGTTGTTTGGATTCTAGTGTCAACTACATCAGCTTTAAACCATAAATTTTCCTATAAGCTTTGAATTCTTACATTGTCTTCAGCATGTCTTCTATAGGTCCTGTCATAGTGTTTCTGTTTCTGCTGATTTTTCTCCAGAATTTCTGATCATAATTGTCAAATCTAGTACTATAAAAAGGAATATCAAATGTCCATAGAGAACAGTCCTGTTAAATTCTCTAGATCTGTAAGACTAATGAAGAAGCCAGGCAGATAAATGGACAGGTTGAGACTAGTCTTAGAGTTTTATGTGATACCACAGAATGAACATTTGCATTTATTGAAATGCTTTTTGGTTATGTACAAAAAAGCACAATGAAAAAAAACCTTGGCTTGTTCATTAAAAAATAAATTTTAATGTAAGCAATTAAGTAATTTATTTAACAGAACATGTGAACTAATTATATTGTATAACCAGAAATAAACAGACTGTTTAATATTATGGAATATACAGCTTTAAATATGTTAAAATGTAGTTACATGACCTTGCATATAATGTGTTATACTGGAAAAGTAGGCTGATTAAACACCTTATGGAGGCTAGTAACCCATTCAGTGTGTGCTGTTTATGGAACATTTTGAAAACCAACCAGATACACACCCTTTTCCTTTCTCTTTTCATCTCACAACTGGGCTATGCATATTGTGATTGAGCAGAACAGAACCTCTTGTAGGTGATGGATTATGACAAATTGCCCATCAATTTCAACCCTAAGTATGACCCAAAGCCAAGACAGGAAACAAAATCAGCAACCATGCAAACTGATATATTAATACATGCATGCCTGGTATAAAAGGAACTTCAACAGAAGGCAGTGAATGGAGGGCCTGCATATGTATTGGGACAGGGAAGAGTAGAAAATAAAAATCACCCAATGCAGAGGTCTTCATCACTGATCAACTGATACAGTACTACTTATTTGTTATATCTAATGTGAGGGGACCTCTGCTGAATGCTAACTTTTGGAAAGAATCTCATGTAGTACATATGCAACTCTTGGGAACTGGTGAAAGGCCAAAAGTCAAAAGCTGACTCATTTAATACTAAAAGCTGAAGGAAATCCAGCACCTAGAGTAGGGGTCCAAACAAAAATACTGCATGAAGGTGTTAACCGATAACCAAGTGATCATTTCACACATATCTGCACTGGAGACGTTCTTGAACCAAGCACTGGAAAGGCCTTGGAAAATAACATTTTTCAACTGTGTATACTGCTGTTAGCAGAACACAGTGCTGTGATCAATCCACTTCATTGTGACTTTCTCAGCAGCAGCAAATCCTCCTTCCTCCCTGTAGCAAATAATAAAATCAACTGCTTCATCTTGCTGAACTCATGCACAATTTTAGATAAAATCAGAAGGGTCCTCTTTCCCTGGTTTCTGTTCCAAGAAGCAAAACAAGGAAATAAATGAAATGAGTTAGTTTAAGATGACTTCAAAACAGGAAGAAATTCCACCAGAGACATGGTCCCTGACAGGTAAAAGACTGAGGCCCAAATCATGCGTGCATCTGAGATATGCACATCGACTGAGAAACCTTTCAATGTAGGAGAACATATTTAATGACATGGCGCTTTCCTGTAAATTGTATCACCTCCAAAAGTCCCATCAAAAGGTCATGCAGGAGGGATGCCCTTAGGTGGAGCTACCTGTCACTCTAATTGGTGGAGATGGGGGTCCGCTCATATTTTATACATGAATAACTTCATGCATTGCCGTGGACTTGAAAACACGAAAGTACACTTTTCCTGGCAACCACAAGTGAACAATATAAGTTTTGGCATTCCTTTTCTGCGTTGTATGATGGGGATAAGAATCAAAAGAAAAGGTGGGAAGGTGTACATTGACCTTTCTCAACTGGAGAAAACAATCACTTTCTACCATTAACTCCTCCTTGACCTGTTTATCACAGCAAAACAAGGAGAGGAATGCCTTCTCTCAAGTGTCAGATATGGTTATCACCAGGGTATCTTCCTTCTTGAAGTCTATGACCAGAGAGGGCAAATGAATCCTCAAGCTGCAAGAAAGAATATCTGAGAGCAGTTCGGTGACCACTAGAAAAAGTTCAGTTTTCCTGGAATGCGAAGAGCTATAAGTGATTCCTCTTTCTATCATCCAATATTAGACAAGTATCATTTCTCTGCACAGGGGATAGGGCACAGTGCTGCCCTTCTTGTTTATGTATCACATCACATACTTGTCGAAGAGATGCATCAGAAAGTGTCCCCAGCTTTAGCTATTCTTCTAGATGTTTGATTGTGAGAGGTGCTGTCCAAAGTAGGCTGATGTAGAACCCCTCTCTCTTTTAGGAAAAGGATGAATCAATTGAGGCTGCACATCTCTCTAGCAAAGCATCTATCAACATGATTGTCAGAGGTTTAACTGCAGAAGAGAAGGCCCACACTGATGAGACTGGACCAGAATTTCACAGCCCCATGACAAAGGTGTGAAGCTAAGAACAGATATCTAAGCAACATACTGCATCTAAGATACTTCATTATCCAGTGCAATGTCCTGGTATTGGTGGCAGAGAGATAAAGCTCTGATTAGTGCACAGGTTCATCTAGCAGCTTGGGCACATAAAGGAAGTGGCAGTGTTATATTTTATATGTTACTTTACTTACTTAACAGAGTAACAGTTTTGCATCAACATGCATGTTCTGAGGAATAAAAAAAATGTGACTCTACAATACCTGGCATTTGACTGACTGTAATCCTTGGCAGTTTACCAGAAAATCAAAACAATTTAAGAGAGACAGGGCAAGAGTACGAGATGATATTTTGCAAATTCAGGTTCACCTAAGAACTATGATTAGCCATCCATGTAAAATATTTGGTTTCCTGCAAGCTACAGAATTAAAAAAATAAATAACTCATGCTATCAACAATAAAATACAGTTGTGTAAGAAGTTACCACAACAACAAATGTCCTACTAGTCACTGTTTCAGTATTCCTTACTATAAGAACATTTTGCCAAGGGTAGCTGTACATCCGGCCAGCATACCAAAGCCTTGGCTGTTCCATGCGCCTCATGTCACACATGTGTCCTATGTCCAAAGTGTAAAGGTACAGAAATAATGTATGAGAGCAAAATCCTCAGAACTGAATTTCCCCAGAAGACCAGCAGCAGCAAACGTGGAACAAAAACACGGTACATACACATCCAGGAAAAAAAGGAAATAAGTCCCCTTAGCCAGAGGAAAAAGAGAAAACTCAAAAGAGGGAAGGAGCAAAGGAAGAAATGCTGCAACAGTAAACAGTAGGACATTTACTGTTATTCCAAATTATTACACAGCTGTATTATGTCTTTCGTAAGTTAGTTTTGCAATATTCCTTACAATAGGAAGAGTACTACAGTTACTGTAAAAAAAAGGGGAGGAAGGAACAGAGGAACTTTCCAAAAAAATTGAGGATGGACTTAGCAAAATCTCCTTTGGTCTTTGAAAGCACATTCAACTTCAAGTGCTTAGTAAAAGTATGCACAGAAGACCAAATAGCAGCTTCCAGAATGGATCTAGCATCGAGACCCATAAAAAAGCACCAAAACTCTAATAGAATGAGCATGAACAGAAGTAGTAGAATAATGAAAGGAAAAGGGTTTAGAAATTTAAGAAAAAAAATGGCTTGGTTAGAAACCGCCAAATCCAATTTCTTGACCTGAAAATGAACAAAAAGTTGCTCTGCTTTCCTAATATCTTTAGTTTTATCTAAATTGCATCTGGGCTTTCTATGAAAATGCAAAGAAATGAGAATAATCTCATTGCTGTTTTGTGCAGAAGGAATGAAGAAGGAAGATGGATAATCTGATTCAAAGGCACATCTTTGACAAGCTTAGGCATAAAGGTAAGATTGGTTCTAAGATACACTCTCAATCTGTAGAAACTAGAAAAGAAGTAAAGGCCATAAGAGCTATAAGTTAAGAAATTCTTGGCAGACACCAACAAGGCAGTTTTCCAGGTATACAATTACAAAATGGAAGAAGCTGCTGCTTCAAAAGGGCTGAATTAATTTTTCAAGAACATAGTTCAGGTCCGTGGTGCAGTGGTAGCGTTGTTGCCTCAAAGCAAGAGGTTCTCCCATTCAATTCTCGGCTTGAGCGCCTTCTGTGTGGAGTCTGCATATCCTCTCCATGGTCGAGTGGCATTCGAAAGACATGCATAGAATGGGTGTGCCTTCGTTGCAGGTTGGGTGTCGAGCTGGCACCTTGGCACCCATAAAAAATCTACTGCCAATCATTAGCAGACCAGAATTCTGCTGTGGCGACCCCTAACCGGGAAAAGCTGAAAGAAAAACAACAACATAGTTCAGGTCACAAGGAGAAGGAATACTTTTTCTTTGAGGCCTAATATGAAAGATGCCTTTTACAAACTATTTGATCTCAAATCTAGAAGGGATGGGTAGATGCAAAGCAGATAGAAATGGCTTACAAATGAATTTAACAAGAATATGACAGACAAGTACTGAGCAACTTGCACAAATAAGAAAGAACACTAGGAATACCCACCAATAGAGGGTCCTGCTCGTTGTGACATCAACAAGAAATATTTTCCACTTAGCAACACAAGATTTTCTAGTAGTGGTTTTTTTTTCACTCCTGCAAGTCCACAAAAATGGTACAGAAAAATAATCAAAACCCTATCTCCTAAACTGTCAATTGCAGGGTGAGAAGATGAGGGTGAATCAGAGGGCCCTTGTCATCTGTGAATAGGACAATCCTGTGAGGTAACTACTGATAATTGCCCCTGACCAGGTGAAAAAGTAGTGAGGAAAAGGGGACTAATATTGTCTGGACCAAAAGTGCACCAACAATATTTTGAGCCTGTCCAACACAATCTTGTGTAAGATCTTTGGCAAAAGATATGTGAAATGCATATAGGAACATCCTGCTCCAAGAAAAAGCCATGGCATCCAATTTCCAAGCCACAGGACTTGGTACTCTGGAATAGAACTAGGGGAGGTGCCTGTTCTGAGGGGAGGCAAAAAGACTCACTTGAGAAGTACCTCACTGATGAACAATGTCCAGGAAAGCCTGTGTGTAACATCCATTTCTGAGGATCTGTCCTGGATCTGCTCATATTATCTGCCACTACATTGCTTTCCGAATGGGTATAGGCTGCCTGAAAAATCAGCTGATGGCATAATGCCATGTCCCATGCTAAGAGGGCTAGTCTGTAAAGGTGGTAAGACTTTGTTCCCTTTTTTTGTTATGTACTACATAATAGTGGTGTTGTCTGTAAATACCCTGAGAGGACCTGGAGACCAGAGGGAATGTACTGCCTGAACAGCCAGTATCAGAGATTTCATTTCCTTGACATTTATATGCTCTTTCACCTCCTGAGGAGACCAGACATCCTGAACCCTGATGCTGTTGGAATAAACCCCCCAGGCAGACCTCTCAACTTTTGCCAATAGAATTTGGAACAAACGAAAACAAATAAGGAAAAAGCCCCTAATTAGGCATATGTTTTCAATGTTGGCACTACTACCTTTGAAATTCTCAAAATGACTTCCAATTTTAGGAGGAATGAAACAAAACTTTGTGAAACATCAGGGGTAGCCCTACAAAACAGGGATAGTCTGCCCTCAGGCTAGGTCTGAAGCATTTGTAAACATCTCCTGGGTGAAAGGGAGGAACTTGGTTTAGAGATATCTGGTTGATTCTCCAAAGACATTCCTTCCTTAGGCAAGGCAAGTGAGGAATTTGGAAGTCCATGGGATGACAATGATGAAGCCAAACTGTCTTCAGATACCACTGGAATTTCCTCAAATGGAACCATGGGGATATTGGATGCCATGCACCTAATGGCTCTTTGAAACTCGCTTGTTAAGATACCTTGCAAAGGAAGAAGGGACTGAAAGAAAGTTGTCAAAGGAGGACCTTTGGAGAATGATGAGAAGGTATGTAGTAGGAGTTTGAATCATGCACTCTTAAGAAAACCAGGTCCTGAGAAGGAGTCATAACTGACCTCTTCAGATTTAGAGTGGATATTTTACTGCATAGTAGTAGTATTGTGAATTATAGGACTTACAGAAGAGCCTGCTGTGAAGGTGCTTGAATGAGAAGGTTGCCCTTGTACGGAAAAATCTGAATGCCATGAAGTCTGCAAAAAGCTCTCAAACAGGGTTAGAAATTTAGTAAATACCTTTGGGTTGTAGAAAGATCAAATGGCAAAGCAGAGAATTGATAAGCTAAGAAGATACAAAGAACTTGAAAAAAACATCCAGAAGACAGGGTGAATAGGAATATGGAGATAGGCATCCTTTAAGTACAGAGAAACCAGAAAGGCCAGTGGCAGAAGTATAGGGAATACAGACTTAAAAGCCAACAGTTTATAAGAGGAAACTTTCAGAAAGATATTGAGAAAGAGGATGCGAGATCCAGAATGGGACCCCTAGAACCCTCTTTCCTGGAAACCCAAAAATATCCTGGAGTAGAAACTCTTGTTCCTCTGGCAAGCATGTACTGGCTATAAAGTACCTTGAGCCTACAGGTCCTGAAGTACAATAGAAAAATGAGGTAGTTGGCAAGGAACTGGCTGGAGAATGCCTGAAAACAGAAGAAGGGCCTTGCACTCCATGTGGTGGCCATTATGAATTATAGACTGAACCCATTTGTCTGTTGTAATCTTTAGCCAAATGTGAAAGCATAGAGAAAACCTTTGAGAATGAGGAACCTGGCAAAGGGGAAGAGGAAATCAATGCAGGCTTGTCCTGAAAGGAAGGCTTTTGTACCCTACAGTCATCACTTTTTTTTTCAGGGAAAAAAAAATTAAATTATCTTTTACCTTTTAAGGTTGTTTTGGATGTTTAGCCACAAAGGGACTTGTTTTAAAGGGATAGTTCCTTTGATACAGTGAAAGGTGAAAGAAAAATCTGTTAATTTTGCATGACCTACCCTTGTCTTGCAATGCAGCAGAGCCAAACAGATTCTGAGTATCCAAAAGAAAATTTGATAGTTTTGGCTTTATATCCTCTGGGAGGGATTGAAGCCTAAGCTATGAATACCTTATAATGATTGAGCCTGATGTAGCCTACCTAGACAAAGCATCAAGATTCTTGTGGTATACATGTTTCAATTTTGTTCCTATGATGTATTATTTTATTTTTTTTCACTGATTTTGTTAAACTTACACTTATGTAATGAATTTGTCATGAGCATCTATGTAACTCAATATCTATCTGTTTTTTCTCCCAGGGTCTCTGCTGAAAACAGGCTACTAGCCCAGTCAGACACTACCCAGTAAACAAATGTAAGTAAGCAAGTAAATAAAAAAATAAATCAAAGGTACACTTAAATGAATGTCTAGTTACTTGTGAAGTAGAACAAAGCAATGAAAAAAATTAAGTTTTATCATCAGATACCTAGTTTGAAAAGAAGGGAAAGCACATATCGGGTCATATGTGTCTGATAACTGATGGCTCGAAAAGTCAAGGAAGCAGAGGTAAAGACCTTCGTGCCATACATGTCCAAGGTTCTGCTATTCTTGTCAGGTGATCAGAGTTTTGAAGACGCAAGCAGCTTAGTGGGCTTGTTAGTCGTGACAGAAATGACAAAAGGACCTCATGAGGGATTCTCTGACAGAAACGTGTGAGCCTCTGTGGTTTGAGAAGCAGATGCATAGGTATCTACTAGAGCCTCAAGAACAGGAGGTAGTGCAGACGGTCCAGGTGAATACATTTGGAGGAGATCACAGTATCTCTTTTGAACCCCAGGCATACAAGAGATTTCCCACTTAAAATGTTCCATCATTTTGAGGTTAGTATCTCCAAAGGAAAGTTCTTCCACCAAGAAATTATCCTCATATGACCCCAAAGCAAGAAGTGAATGAACATGGAAAGAATAAGCTAAAAACTCCTCCCCATGAACTAAATCTTCAACAGTGGAGGAGGAAGCATCCCTAAACCTTTTTGAGGGAGTGGAAGTAGAAGAAATCCCTACAGGAGAAGGAAAGAACAATCTTTGAGGAGTCTTTAAAGCCATAATGGCTTTAAAAAGACCTTGGGTGAAATCTTGTCTCTGTCTGTGGGTCCTTAGCAACACGCCATGCCTTCTCTTTCTTTTTAACAGGGATGTCTGTCCTGACAAACTTCTGAGGTTCTAAAATACCTGTTTGAGAGAATCCAGTTATTTATTTTCTCACTAAAATTTGTAGAATCCCCTAGACCTTCAGAAATTATCAGCCATGGTTCCCCCTTCTCATCCTCAATGGACATCAGTTCAGCCTCTGAGGATATGCAAGTTGCATGCCCCTCATCTGCCTCCAACTGGGTCACAACAGAGGGGGCAGACATCTGAACTGGATGTTCCACTGTCTCTTAATTCAACAAGACAAAGACATCCAGCAGAGGCTGGACAGCTGAAGCCTCTGGTCATAATTTAGTTAAGTTCCTTTTTAAAGGCAGCTAAACTACCAGAAGGAAAGATTCTGAAGACACGGTTCCTTGAGCAAGGAGTTTAAGGCACTGGATTTCTATGTGGATAGAAAGCAAGGAAGGACAGCTGTGCAGGGTCTTAGGAATGAAGGCCTGGCAAACAGAACAATGATTATGGCCATGATCCACACCTAAACAAAACAGGCATTTATGATGTATATTCTTATGGAGAATATGCCTCCCACATTCTCATTTCCCTCTTTCTGGAAGACATGTACCAACAATAACTCAAAGGGGGTACTTATCTGCCCTAGGCTTGGTGAACTACTTCTATGACCTTCAGACTGAATCCAAAATGCTGTGTTTAGACTGAAGGCAAAGAAGTTATGAAGTTTTTATGCTTGTACGTCACTTATGAACCTTGTACATCAGACATACAGGGCATGGAAGAGCTCAGGCTTTGGTATGCTGGCTGGACACATGGCTCCCCTCAGCAGGATATCCCTACTGCCGCAGTGGCTTAAGTCATTACTGCTTTTGCTCCATGCTGCAGATAATCCCTAAAGAACATCACAGCTTTCTCTTTTTGCTGTAGATATTCCCTACATTTTCAAATTTGATTACTTATTGCTCCATCCTACCTGTTAAAATGGTCTACGTTTTATTAATAGTTCATATATAGATTTTTTTTATATTTTTTATGTAAAATAGTTCCTCTGCTAATATATCAAATAGTTGCTGTAAGATAAGTAATTCTAACTTGGACATATTTTACATTCAAAATATACAAATATCCATTATGTTAAGTATATACACTCAGAGTGAGTTTCATATATATATATATATATATATATATATATATATATATATATATATATATGTGGTTCTAGAACTAATGCACAACGACACGTTTACATGAATTGGAAACAGCTGACCACAGTTTCGCGAAAGTGCTTTTTCACCGAAACTGTACTATAAAAATAAAGCATGAGGAAATGTCTATTGCTGAGATCATGGCATAGTGGGGATAAGGGAATATTCCCTTTTCCCCACTGTAGTGCAATCTTGGAGTGAGAATATAAAAGTAGGGGGATGTGGGGGGTGCAGGGGTGCTTGCCCCCCTGCGTAAACATGATTACTGCCTTTTTTTTTTTAATGTTGTTAGGTGTTTTTTTTTGGAGTTTTGCGAAACTGTGTTCGGCCGTTTCCGATTCATGGAAACGTGTTGTCTAGCACTAGTCCTAGATACACACACACACACACACACACGTACACACTAACAAATGGAGAAATAGACAGCCTCTCAGGCATATGCAGAAAATCAGATACAAACTCACAAATGCAGAAACACAGACTCTGTTCCCTCACTCTGTCTCATGCAACCATACGCATGCACACAAAAATGTGTCCAGTAATTACAGCCAATTCGTGTTACTGTCTGCTCTTCAGATGTTGTCATTGTGGCAAAATAAATGAAAAATTGCACACAGTGCAGAGTCTACCATCATCCTCCATATCTCTTAACTGTCCGAGTTTTATAGAATATCCCTGATTTTGCCTCATATTTTTGCTATGTTCCTTTGTATGATTTTCTAGTAAATATCTGAGGATTCACAATAATAACTCGCCATGTGTATACACCAAAAACCAGGAACAAAAATATCTTAGAATCACAGTCAATAAACCCAGAAATTACAGGAGCATATTCTATTTACTTTTTTAGTGAATTAAGGTAATATTTAAAAAATATCTCTGATTTTGGGCCTATATCTCCCTATTAATTGTTGGCTTTGTCCAGAGTTTTTTAACAAAGATGTTAAGGACACACCGACACACACATTCACACACACCTTTCCAATGCAGTTAACAATATAAAGAATTATGATTGGGTTGCCGATCATAACCTGTTTATTGTGTGTTCAAGACATGGATGCCAAGAAGTTCACAACAGCAAAGCTCCAGGTGAATCTTGGATCCATGTAAAGAACAAGTAATTTAAGGTCAGGATCAGTGACATGCTCATCATTCTTTGCAGTGCATACAGCTTTATCTGCTCCATGTACTCTTAGTTACACAAAAAAAAATCGCTAAATGTTTTCCTGGCTTTCATAGCTGGGAAAATACTTATTGAGTGCTGTCAGAGAGGTAGTGTAATGCATTGTGTTAGGTTTACACTCACCTCTGTTCCTCTCAACTGTCTAGAAATTTGCAGGACAACCAGATTATAAAATATGTGTGTCTTTGGACAGACCACTGAGGACTGCAATCACTAAATAATGGCATACATTTGAGTTTTATGTTCGTATCCTTCAGAAAATACATGCTAACACATCCTATTTTTTTTTTTTTTTTTACTGGCACACTAGTCATTTTAGTGAGCAAAAGCACTATGGCAGACATTTTTTTCTCTGTGTTTCAAAGAGGTTTAATATGCTACTGTGAAATTACAGAATCTTTCCCAGATTCTTGTACATTAATACTCTGTTGGTGAGCATGGGGAATTAAATCCTGCCCACTTCCTACAGAAGTATACAGAAGTATAAAAGAATGTGTGTAAAGAAAGATATATGCAGTACTACTTCAGTATACTGAGGGTACAGTGCATGTTGTTTGAGCACCGTTGTAATGCTAAAGGAGGATAAAACAAACAAAACATAAAAAGCTCTAGATACAAAGCCCAAGCCTAAACTAGGTACTCTGGATGGTCACCTTGTTGCGAAATGCTTGGAAGGCCTCATTATGGAGGCTCTGTCCTCATACCCTTGATCACTGACTATACTACCTCTGATGTTACATTACCTCAGAGAAAAGGGAATCAGTTCTCATTTATGGCCTCAGAGGTAGTATATTTAGAGAACTGGGGGTTGAGGGGAAGGACCCAATATCCTTGGGTTTAGGTCCTCTGTAAAAATGGTTTAACATAGTGGTAGCAGATTTACTTATCAAGGTAGTCAAATAAGGTGGCAAGGTAATGTGGGACAGCAGGTAAGGCTCGAAAGGCTTGGCCATGGCAACCTAAAGTTGAATCATAAAATTTATAGAATTACCAAGAAAGTGAACCTTAGTGGCCAGAATTAAGTGGATAGTCTAACGTATGCATTATAGGAAGGCTAAGAAAATCATGCTCTACTCCTGGACTAGACACACACACTTTTAGTGACTAGAAAATGTGTGAATGGATGTCCAATAAACAGCCTGACACATTTTATGCAAGCTACTTTTTCAAAAAAGGTTGCAGTGGTAGCTGCTGACCTAGTGGGGTACACTCTAATCACCTTAATCAATTTTTTGTTTTACAAATAACAAAAAAAAATGAAATCACTTAGAAAATATCTGTTTTGCAACAGAACAGCCCTTCGCTCCCCTACCCTTCCCTGCTCTCAATTCACTCCCACCCGAACTTATACTTCTCACATATATATATATATATATATATATATATATACAAATATTTCAAACATGGGCATTAATGTCTACACCTATCACTAGTGTAAACACCCCATATACCTTTTAAAACAATGTTAGTAATATCAAAGAAACACTCCTGTTTCTATTCTCCTCTTCCCAACTTACTTCTAACATTTAGCAGCATTCCCAACTGCAATTCTCCCTGCCATACTGCTTTGCCCTATATCTTCCCCTACTAAGACCCCCCCTCCAACTGTACTAATTCGTAAATGAGCAAATCTCTCTCTTCCTTTAATTCCTGCAACCTTTTCTCATATAATACAATCAGATTAATATTTATAACTCAAAATCCAGTGTGGTAATGAAACAACCAGGCACTCTATCAGCTTCCTTTAACACAAATGTATTAAGACAGAACAAAAACATTGGTAAGCGTTTCGTTAAATAGCTTCATCAGACCTTATAGCAGCTGTGCATTCCATCTCTTATTTAAACAAATTCAAATTTTTTACATCCAATCACACGTTTTCTTGTGTCAAATCAATCATGTTAAAGCTATATAGCACAATCTAAAATCAACATATTAAAAAAGAAAATATATACCTAAAATTTAAATAAATTTCATACAAATAAATGACATTAATATACATTTTATAAAAATGGATATAAAAACATTTACTAAAACTATTCATTTAATTTACTTATTTATTCTACTATCTTTAAGTAGGGGCTTAATAGAGGCTCTTTCATTGACCCCTCTCCCTGTATCTGCTCTCATAACAATAATCCAGTTTGCGTCCCTCTTCTTCTTCTTCTTTCAGCTTTTCCCGGTTAGGGGTCACCACAACGGATCACCTGTCCGCTCATGATCGGCAGTGGAGTTTTACAGTGTCGAGTTGCCAGTCCAGCACCCAACCTTCCACTGAAGGCATACACATGCACACACTCACACCTAGGGCCAATTTGGAGTGTCCAATCCACCTACAGCATGTCTTTGGGATGTGGGAGGAAACTGGAGCACCAGGAGGAAAGCTACGCGACCACAGGGAGGACATGCAGACTCCGCACAAAAGGCACCCCAGCTGAGGATCGAACCGGAGAACCTCTTGCTGTGAGGTGACAATGCTAACCATTACACCACCGTGGCCGCCCAATCCAGTTCGCTTCCCTATTTTCTGTAAAATTCCTAATATCACCTTCTCTAATATTTGGTTTCATAACTTCTATGACCCTAAAATTGAATTTATGATCTTCTCCTAAACTCATAATAAGTTTCGACAGTGCATTACATTCAGATTTAATTCTGATATTATACAAATGTGCTCTTATCCTATCTGTGAATGCCCGATTGGTCTTCCCTATGTAGAATGAATGTCAGAGCTCACACTCTGCCAGGTAGACTACATTAGATGTAAGGCAGGTAGCTGTTGACTTAAAGAAATATTCTTTCTGTGTGTCTGGATGTTTAAATAGATGACTAGTGTTAATATATGGACAATAGTTACATCTCCCACATGATTGTGCAGTTCTGTCCATTTCCATCTTCTCCCTCTTCCCATTATTATAACACAGTAATCTCTTCAGATCTTTTCTACTCTTATAGGAGAATTTGGGTCTATCCCCTATTAGTTCATTCATATCTGAGTCCACTGTTAATATAGACCAATTTTTAGTAAAAAAAAAATCCATCAGTTGCTTATTATCACTGGTATAAAAAAGGGGCATCTTTAAAATACTACTACTGGAATTTTGTATAACCAGCTGTTTCTCTATGACAGTTGGTCCATAATAGGGCTTTGCAATGTTTTTCTTCAGATTATTAACCGATGCCAAATTCTCCTCAATCTCATGTTTCCTATAGCCTCTAATCATAAGGCCTTTCTCCAGACTGTTCATTTCATTTATAAACCCTTCTTCTGTAGGGTTTAGTCTAGATACTCTAACCCCTTGACCAAGTTCTTAAAGACATAGCCAGGATGCATGCTGGTTCTAGCCAGGAGAGAATTCCTATAGCAAGGCTTCCTAAAAACTCTTGTATTTATCAGGCCACTTGGTAGTCTCTCAACATATACATCCAAGTAGTCTATTCTAACATTTGATGTCATAGTAAACTTTAAGAAACTAGTCAGGGTATTTATACCATCAAAAAATTATGCTAGTTGTTCTTGACTACCTGTCCACAACAGGAAAATATCATTGACAAAATGATGATAAAAAGTAACATATTGTATAAATGACTATCTTGAACAAAACAGTACTCTCCCAATGAGCCAAAAACATGTTGGCGTAGCTATTGGCACAGGATGTGCCCATAGCTGCACCATCATTCTGAATGTATATCTGTTCACGAAATATAAAGACATTATTTTCCAACACTATCTCTAGAAATTGACAGATCAAATCTATCTTGACACTGTCATATTCACTATTATTAAACAAATAATCATGTATATAACAAATACCCAAAGAATTTGGAATAGTGAAAAGTGATTGGACATCTAATGTAACAAAAATTATCTAACCTCATTATGATTATTCAAATGTCCATATAAATCAATAAGAAATAGTTTAGTGTCTCTTAAAACTATTTTATTCTGATCTATAACTGGTTGTAGATGTTTCTCTATATATACAGACAGGGGTTCTGTAACCCATCTGCCACCTGCCACAATTGCTCTCATAGGTGGTTTATGTCCATGTTATGGGCCTTTGGCAACCTTTGTATAATAGGAATCAAAGGGTTATCTACCTGTAAATATCTATAAGTTTCGTAAGGGAAAAGTTCACTTTTCAAATTATTAATTAGCATCGCATTAATTGAGTTAATAATCTGATGAACTTGTGTAACAGTAATAAGATTATAAATTTTTTAAAATCTCATAACATTACTTCCATAATTTCCACATATTGCTCATAGTCCATTATGACAACGGGGCCTTCCTTATCTATGGGCCTAATTGCTATCCATTCATTTCTTTGCAATTTCTTAAGTGCTTCTCTTTCTTTATAAATTAAATTATTTCTGCTATTATTAAATCTACTAGGATATTCTGTCTTATGATAGAATTTGTACAGCTCGTATTCTGTAGGTTTTAAGTATGCATCTACCAAAGGATGGTTACAGGGCACACACATGTTCAATTTTCTAAAGGGATGCAACTGCTCATAACTGTTTTTACCAAATTCTAATTTTAAGATAATATTCCTACAAAACACCTTCAAATCTAAAATGGTGTCTGAAATATTGCTCTCACTAGTAGGAATAAAATTGAGTCCTTTATTCAAAACAGAACACTCTTCATCTGTTAAGATTTCTCCTGTCTACCTGATGAATCTGGGCATCTTGGGGCAATGCAGCAATTGCCTCATGTACACAGACAACCCTCTCCTCCTACCACCCAACACTACAACCTGTGAGAGATGCACTTATATAGCCAAACTGGAAGCAAAGCTCTCTTCACCCAAGACTGGACTAGACAGTCAAGAGGAGAAGGTAAACACTTGCACCACACCACACTCCTCACATAGTCCCTCAAAACCTACACCACCAAAACACACACATAGAAACACAAAACACACACCTACATTCATGGACGCTCTCAATAAAAACCTGCCCAGGCATCAGGGACATCCAAAGCATAAACGCAAGCAAACTCCACCCCCCAAAGCAACCCAAATGACACATAGCCCACAAACTTAGTGTGCCACTCAACCATAGCCCATAAGGCATAACAATGTACCCAACACGGTAGTCATAGGTGACTCTATAGTCAGGCACACTGATGTTCCACTCACTAGACTAAACAAGGAGAAAATTATTGTCAGGTGCCAGGATCTGCCACATAACACATGCACTCAGGTCACTCCACAATAAGTACAAATATGACACTGTCATTGTCCATGTTGGTGTGAATGACCTGAGACGTACCTCCCTGGACTACATGAAAAGAGACATGGAGGAGCTCTCCGATCTTGTATCCCAGGCAGGTATGACCCTAACCCTGAATAGCATCCTGCCATCACCCAGAATGATACCACAGTACAAGGACAAAATGATTGACTTCAACAATTGGCTAAGCTTCTGGTGTCATTCTAAGGGGATCCAGTATTTGTCTGCCTGGGACGACATGATCGACAGACCACTATGATTTGCCAGAGATGGCCTGCACCTGTCGCCCTTAGGATTCCGGATACTGGCTAAGGCTCTTGCCAGCCCTATAGTGCCTTTTTTAGGCAAGGTTCAAATGACAAATTCACCACCGTAACAGGTACAAGCAAGCAAAATCTGAGGGTAATGCTACTCAATGCTAGAAGTCTAAACCTCAAAATGCACTCACTCGAGGCACTACTTAAAATGGAGAATATTGACATCTGTGCAGTGACAGAGACCTGGTTCAAAGCTCCAGAGAGCACCCCTGCATTACCAGGCTACAATTCATACCACACCTTTCGGCCACCTAACCCAGAACAAAGCACTAAATGCAGAGGCGTGTCCATATTCATTAAGGATATCCACACCTACAAGCTAGTTGCACAGCATAATGCATCCGCAACCAATTCTGGGCAAGACCGCAGTCCAAATTGTACCTTGCTACAGATGCCCCACCATGCCCCAGGATTCCCACTCCTCATTTCTTGATACACTGGAAAGTATTAGTGTACAACCCAACACCCTAATAATGGGCGATTTCAACTACCCCACCATTAACTGGGAAAACTACTGATGTACCAACTCTTTTGCTCAACGTTTTCTAGAATTCATAAATTCCAACGCCTTGGATCAACTTATTCAAATCCCCACCAGGGGCAGCAGTATCCTAGACCTGGTCATTACCAACATGGGAAACCAGTGTTCCATACCAGAGGTCAATTTCTTGTTGGTCAGATCCGACCACAAGCTAATCAGCCTAGACATCCACATCCCGCCCCCACCACCCATTAGGGAAACCACCGTAAAAAATTTCTCCAAAGCCAACTTCACACTTCTTAAGACAGAAGTGGCAAACTTCATGACCCATGCTGATGGACAATAGAGGTTCGACTGCTGAATCCTACACAAATGCACTTTATAAGCACTTACACGAGTGCATGGATCATGCTATCCCTAACAGAACCAAGATATCTTCCAAAAAAAGGAAGCCAATCTGGTGGTCCTCTGCCATAAACAAACTCTACAACAGAAGAAAGAAACTGTTGCAAAAAAGAGTAAAACCCCATGACTGGAGGAATTTCCTGGTCAACCTCAGTAAGAAGCTGAGATCCCTCATAAAATCCTCCAAAGCTAGTTATGAAAACAAAATTGCCACTGACTCTAAAGACAACCATAAAGCATTCTATAGCTATGTCAAGAATCTCAATGGGAACACTCAGATCTGCTCTGAGTTACAGCACAATGGCACTAAATATACAGAACCAACTGATATTGCCAACATCCTAGCAGATAGGTTCAGTGCTAACTTTACCCCCCCCCCCTCTCACCCCCTAGAGGGCCCATCTCTATACCGGAAGAATGCAAAGTTCCTATAATCACGGCTGCACAGGTAAAAAACACACTCTCCAAAGCCAAGAACACAGCATCCATGGGACCTGACAATATCCCAGGCTGCGTTCTACACGAACTACAGAATGAACTGGCACACTACCTAAGTACCATGTTCAATCATAGCCTCACCTCAGGCTTTGTACCCACTGAATGGCGCACCATGACGGTTATCCCACTCCACAAAGGGGGAGCCATGACGGACCCTGAGAACTACCACCCCATTAGCCTGATGAGCCTGGTCTGCAAGGCCATGGAATGTATCATCATGGAACTCATAAGCAAAGACATTGGTAATCTCCAAACTCTGGACACTACCCAGTTTGGATTTGTAAAAGGCAGATCATGTCTCCTAAACCTGACTGACTTCTTTGAAGCAGTCACCAAAGCCATAGATGAGGGTAAAATGGTTCACACAGCTTATCTAGATCTCGCCAAGGCTTTCGACACCATCCCCCACTCTGGAATTATAGATAAGCTCACTAAACTAGGTATAATCCCTATGTCACAAGATGGGTTGCCAACTGGCTCATGGACAGAACCCACACTGTGAAAGTAGCGGATTCCAAATCCGACTTCAGACCAGTGACAAGTGGAGTACCACTGGGTTCAGTCCTGGTTCCTCTCCTATTTGGTATCTACTTCTCTGAAGTGCAGGCTAACACAGAAGGTGACTGCAAACTAGGAGCCATAATCGAAACTCCTAACGATGTGGACAAACTACAAAAAGGCCTCACTGAGACAGATACCTGGTGTCAAAGCCATGTTCTGATGCTCAATGCCAAAAAGTGTATTGTCATCCCCTTTGGTAAAAACTCTGCACCCATGAACTACCACATAGCTGGTAGTCTACTTAATGCCAAAAATGTGATAAGAGACCTTGGGAAACAGGTGGACAGTAGTCTCTCCTTTGATAATCACATCACCACAATGGTCAGGAAATCCTTCTACGTGGCTCATCTCATCACAAAAGGATTTTCATCCAGAAAAAAAGAGGTAATTGTTCCCCTCTACTCATCACTCATTAGACCCATTATAGAGTACAACACCCCTTTTGGTATGTACCTCACAAGACATCGATAACAACTGGAAAGACCACAGAAATACCTCACAAAGAGGATTACTGGCCTCAAACAGATGCCCTACGCAGATCGTCTCAAAAAACTACAGCTTTACTCCATCGCATATCGCCTACTCTGGGGCAATCTCTGCCTAACATACAAAGCAATGTCAAACCCAGAGCTGTTGGACATGCTCCACCTAAAGAAATCCCAATCCCTCTGAGCTACATGCTCTAGGGACCTAAACCTTGTCACCACAATAAACAAAACATGCTGGAGGGATAGATTCCTGTCCCAGAGACTTCCCATACTCTGGAATAGACTACCTATCTATGTCAAACAGAGCTCCTCATTAGCACTCTTCAAGAAAAATCTTGATGATTGGATGGGAAATGTGAAATTCACCCCAGGGATCACTTATGTGGCTCTGCTCGAGAGGGGCACAGGAAAATAATTTTCTTGGGTGGCGAAAGCCAGGGTACATTTTTTGGCTAGGCTTATATAGGCCCTGGGCCAACAGCCTAGTACCTACCTATGAACCTATGAACCTATATTTAAAAATATTCCAAATCAATGTCTCTCCACATTCACCCACATTTTCTTGATTGATTGATTGGTGTATTTGTCCCCGGATAACTTCTATTTCTGGCAGCCTCGGCTCACTGACCTTGTTCTCCTCATGCCCCTCTCTATATTGATGGGCAATGGAAAAGGGTAGTTATTGAAAGTATCACTACTTTGGATTCATGTATTTATTCTACCTCCATTCACCTTAGGTCTAACTATTTTCTCTTGGCTAATGACATTAACAACATCTTTTACAGCACTGTTTACCAATGTATTTTGAAATGTAACAGTTGGATACAAGTTCCTGTTTCCAGGGGACTTCTCCCCATTTGCAATAACATCGTTATTGTCACATAACACATTATTCGTAACATTTTCAGTATCTTGTTTCTCCACTGAGCTCATAACTACATTCCTAGTGTTATCAGAAACATGCACATTTTTGATATTTAAATGTCCATCAAATTGTCTCTTTCTAGGCCAAGTAAAGACATGACCTAATGAAAAGTCATTAGTGTCTCTCATGATTTTAACTCTCTTTTGTTGAAGGATTTTCTATTCAAACACAACAACATTGTCTAACATACTTTCAAATAAAGAATTGACTACAGTATCTGAATATTTACTTGTAATAAATTCTTGTTTCTCACGAATTGATTCCCTCAGCCTGTGTTCCTCAGGTCTGAAGTAATCTATTAAAAGTTTCATATAGCTCGCACTTACCTCTAAATTAAGCTGCTGCCAACGAGCTAAAAGCTCCTGATACTGAGTACCTTGTGTGGGCATTTTAAACACCCATAACCCACGGGGGACAATTTTCCTGACCAGGCATGTTTTAAAGCGATAGCATTGTGCCTGTAATCTTTTTAGCGTCAAAAAATCATGCTCTAGTTCCTGAACCAGCTGTTGCATCTCCTTTGTCTCCTCTGAAAAGCCATTCGGCACTTCCTGGGTGGAGTTGACGTCATACTGAAGGACAGTATTCCTGTCCTTCAAAAGGTAAGTTTGAAACCTCTCCGAAAGGTTCCTATTCACTTCCACTCATTCATGTGGGGTATAATCCAACTCAACAATTGCATCCTGTAACTCTGCCATGTTCCCAAGGAGTACAAAACAGATAAAAATATAACACAGCATAATAAGGAATATACTCCACGAGATAAGTGCGAGAAGTCCCCTGGAAATAGGAACTTGTATCCAACTGTTACAGTTCAAAATACATCGGTAAACAGTGCTGTGAAAGATGTTAATGATGTCATTAGCCAAGAAAAAATAGTTAGACCTAAGGTGAATGGAGGTAGAATAAATACCCCAGGTAAATCCAAACAAAGTAGTGGTAATTCCAATAACTACTCTTTTCCATTGCCCATCAATATAGAGAGGGGCATGAGGAGAACAAGGTCAGTGAGCCGAGGGCACCAGAAATGGAAGTTTCGCCAATCAATCAATAAAATGTGGGCGAATATGGAGAGACATTAATTTGAAATATTTCTAAATATGTCTTAACAGATGAAGAGTGTTCTGTTTTGAATAAAGGGCTCAAATTTATTCCTACCAGTGAGAGTAATATTTCCGACACCATTTTAGATTTGAAGGTGTTTTGCAGGAATATTATGTTAAAATTAGAATTTGGTAAAAACAGTTATGAGCAGTTACATCCCTTTAAAAAATTGAGTACGTATGTGCCCTGTAACCATCCTTTGGTAGATTTATTTATTTATTTATTTATTTATTTGCATTTGTTAACCGGGTTGGTTCAGCTGGGTAAGAATTACCCTTTTTCAGTGGAGACCCGAGGGCAAAAGCCCCAAACAGACATACAAATACATACAAATAGATACAAATTAACAATACTACAGAGGAAACAATATTATGGGTACAATGGATAAGAAAAACAAACAATGAAAGTTTGAGAATATGAGTAAGGTAGGCCAGAGGCATGCATGCAAAAGATTTATGAAAAGGTGTTCTGAGCAAGATCTCTGAATTAAGTTAAAGTAGGCAAAGAAATGATGATTTAGGTGTGGAGTTAGTAGTGTGGGAGTTTCAGGTGGGAGCATGTGAAGGACATTCCCATTTGGAGGAGAGATGGGAGAGAAGCATGGATTTGAAATTGTTGTGGTTAGGTATATTACATAGTGGTGTGGGGAGATTGTTCCATAGTTTGGCTATAGTGTGGGATAGTAGTAGTTTACCAGTTGGGTGGATGGGTTTGTGTACATGCAGGAGGTTTTGGCCTGTGGATCTCAGGGTATGGGTAGGTGTGTAGGGTGTTAGAGATTTAGCAAGAGAGGGGCATTCTGCTGGCTTAAAGATGAGTTTGTGGGCTGTTGTAAGTTGTAGGTACTTTAGGTGGTTGTGGAGTTCTAGCCAGTTTAGGGTGTGTAGGGAGTGACAGTGATGGGAAGAGTTCTTAGAACTGGTTGCAAATTTGCAGATTTTGTTGTAACAGGCCTCAAGTTTAGCATGGAGTCCGAGTTGTAGGTTGGAGAATAGGGGAGCACCGTACAAGAGAGAGGGGAGAAGGAAGGTAGATGCAAGGGTATGACGGGAAGATGGAGTAAGGTAGTAGTTGTGTCTGTAGAGGAGGCCGATTTTCTGGTGGGTTTTTTTGATTGTTGAGAGGATGTGGGAGTCAAATTTTAGGTTTTCATCGATGGTAATGCCAAGTAGTTTGGTACTAGGAACGATTTCAAGAGGGGTGTTATTGTGGCTTTTGATGGAAAATTGGACTTTGTGGAACTGGGAAGTTTTAGTGGGAGTAAATATCATTAGCTTTGTTTTGTTGGCATTTAGGGCCAAGTAATGCGATTGCAGCATACCTAAAACTTACTGAAGATGAGCTGTACAAATTCTATCATAAGAAAGGATATCCTAGTAGATTTAATAAGAGCAGAAATAATTTAAGTTATAAAGAAAGAGAAGCACTTAAGAAATTGCAAATAAATGAAAGGATAGCAATTAGGCCCACAGATAAGTTGTCATAATGCACTATGAGCAATATGTGGAAATTATGGAAGTAATGTTATCACATAAAAAATGTTATAATCTTATTACTGTTACACAAGTGCATCAGATTATTAACTCAATTAATGTGATGCTAACTGACAATTTTAAAAGTGAACTTTTCCCTTATGAAACTTACAGATATTTACAGGTAGATAACCCTTTGATTCCTATTATACAAGGGTTGCCAAAGGTCCATAAACATGGACGTAGACCACCTATGAGACCAGCTGTGGCAGGTGGCGGATGGGTTACAGAACCCCTGTCACTATATATAGAGAAACATCTACGACCAGTTATAGATCAGAATAAAATAGTTTTAAGAGACACTAAACAATTTCTTATTGATTTATATGGACATTTGAATGATCATAATGAGGTTAGATAATTTTTATTTGTCACATTAGATGTCCAATCACTTTTCACTATTATTCCAAATTCTTTGGGTATTTGTTATATACATGATTATTTGTTTAATAATAGTGTATATGACAGTGTCAAGATAGATTTGATCTGTCAGTTTCTAGAGATTGTATTGGAAAATAATGTCTTTATTTTGTGAACAGATATACATTCAAAATGATGGCGTAGCTATGGGCACATCTTGTGCCAATAGCTACGCCAACATGTTTTTGGCTCATTGGGAGAATACTATTTTGTTCAAGATAGAGTCGTTTATACAATATGTTACTTTTTATCATTGTTTTTTTTTTGACAATATTTTCCTGTTGTGGACAGGTAGTCAATAACAACTAGCAGAATTTTTGATGGTATAAATACCCTGACTATTTTCTTAAAGTTTACTATGACATCATCAGATGTTAGATTAGATTACTTGGATGTGTATGTTGAGAGACTACCAAGTGGCCTGATAAATACAGGAGTTTTTAGGAAGCCTTGCTATAGGAATTCTCTCCTGGCTAGAACCAGTATGCATCCTGGCTATGTCTTTAGGAACTTCGTCAAGGGTCAAGGGGTTAGAGTATCTAGACTAAACCCTAGAGAAGAAGGGTTTATAAATGAAATGAACAGTCTGGAGAAAGGCCTTATGATTAGAGGCTATAGGAAACATGAGATTGAGAAAAATTTGGCATTGGTTAATAATCTGAAGAAAAACATTGCAAAGTCCTATTATGGACCAACTGTCATAGAGAAACAGTTGGTTATACAAAATTCCAGTAGTAGTATTTTAAAGATGCCCGTTTTTTATACCAGTGATAATAAGCAACTGATGGATTTTTTTTTTACTAAAAATTGGTCTATATTAACAGTGGACTCAGATATGAATGAACTAATAGGGGATAGACCCAAATTCTTCTATAAGAATAGAAAAGATCTGAAGAGATTACTGTGTTATAATAATGGGAAGAGGGAGAAGGTGGAAATGGACAGAACTGCACAATCATGTGGGAGATGTAACTATTGTCCATATATTAACACTAGTCATCTATTTAAACATCCAGACACACAGTAAGAATATTTCTTTAAGTCAACAGCTACCTGCCTTACATCTAATGTAGTCTACCTGGCAGAGTGTGAGCTCTGACATTCATTCTACATAGGGAAGACCAATCGGGCATTCACAGATAGGATAAGAGCACATTTGTATAATATCAGAATTAAATCTGAATGTAATGCACTGTCGAAACTTATTATGAGTTTAGGAGAAGATCATAAATTCAATTTTAGGGTCAAAGAAGTTATGAAACCAAATATTAGAGAAGGTGATATTAGGAGTTTTACGGAAAGTAGAGAAGCGAACTGGATTATTGTTATGAGAGAAGATACAGGGAGAGGGCTCAATGAAAGAGCCTGTATTAAGCCCCTACTAAAAAATAGGTGAATAAATAAATAAATGAATTAAATGAATAGGTTTAGTTAGTAAATGTTTTTTATATCCATTTTTATAAAATGTATATTACTGCCATTTATTTGTATGAAATTTATTTAAATTTTAGGTGTATATTTTCTTTTTTAATATGTTGATTTTAGATTTGTACTATATACCTTTAACATGATTGATTTGACACAAGAAAGCATGTAATTGGATGTAAGAAATTTGAATTTGTTTAAATAGATGGAATGCACAGCTGTTATAAGGTCTGATGAAGCTATTTAGCTAAAGCGCTTACCAACGTTTTTATTCTATCTTAATACATTTTTGTTAAAGGAAGCTGATATAGTGCCTGGCTGTTTCGTTGCCATATTGGACTTTGGTTTATTAATTTTATTTGTTACTGGCAATGAAACACTTATCTGGTGGAGTACATTATTGTGCTGTGTAATATTTATAACTCTCAGCCTTCCTCTTATCTCTCTATTCTACTTAAAACCTTCTACTTCCAAAATATCTCTACATCCATACACAACTAAAACAGTATATTTTATTACTATCAATCCTTACTGTACGTATTCTTACTACTAACAGATATCACCATTTAAATTCATCTTCAGTCATATCAAAATTTCCCACTACCTACCTATCAATCCCTTTACCTCTCCATCCTTCTTTCATTGTGTGATACAGTGAAATATTGCCAGCTCAGCTATCTGGAATTTTCTAAATAATTCTATGTCATTTGTGAATATTGATATGATTTATACATAACTGTGTGTTGTGTACTAGGCTAAAATGTAACCACAGCAGACCCTGCTGACTTAGAACAGAAATGCATATAAACTATACACCTGTGTAAATGTATGTTTTAACAGTAGAAGCTAGAACATAAAAGGGTTAACTTGCAAAACTTCAAAAAATAAGTTGAAATTGAATTGCTTTATGCTTGTGCTATAAAAGTTTTCTCAGTTTCAGTGTAGCAGACACAATGTCCAGAGCTAGAACTTTTTCTATTGTATTGAAAGAGAAGTAATTACTAGGTTTAAAATGTACAGTGTTTTATGACTTCCAAGATATGTAAACATCTGAGAGATGTTTTTTTTTCACACAGAGATGTTAAATTATGTTAATTCCTGTTTAGCCTGAGAACTGAAGTCAGGTGACAAAAAGTGATGTCATCCAAGCTAACACAGCAGTAATATTCAATATTAATTTAAGAATTCTCTGAGAGAGAGAGAGAGAGAGAGAGAAATGGGCATTTTGTCTTTGTCCTGGAAACATCCACTCATCATCACCATCTGCACTTGCCTTGCTCTGTAAATAAGTTCTTAGAGCATTGTAACTCTTTTTATCCTCAGGAATATAGTAAATATTAGCTTGGATGTTTATTTATTTAAGACTGTCCTGTAAAGTTGTTTTAAAATATCTCCTGTGATTTTGAACTCTGAAGTTACTGTCTTGAGTTACTGAGTATTATCTTGTTCTTTTATTATTTATTATTAAATATATTTAAACCTATCTTTGTGGCTGATATTTGTGAGACATATTTCAGCTCTTAGGGTACTTGCATATCTATTTGGTGACACTGTACAGGCAACTCCAATAGCCTTGCTTGGTCAGACTACCATTTGGATTAACAGTAACATTACACATTAGGATTGGATAACCTTTGGTAAGGGCCTTAATTAGCTGATAATTAGTGGCTGGTGGTAGCTGGAACTACCTTATAGTCTAGGCAGAAGGGGGCATAGCTAGTGAACCTGTGTCAGCCTTCCGCAGTTGTGTGTGTGTGTGTGTGTGTTTGTATATAAATCAAATCTCAAATTGTGTGTGTCAGCTACTTGAGCAAGGACACAAAGCACTGGTTGGACAGAGAGAATGCTGGAGGTCTTAGCCTAGCCACTAAGCTGAGAACTCAACTCTGTAGCTGTGCCAGTGGGGAGTCTTATTGGGGATCTGGAGAAAGAGAGAGAAACCCGCCCCAGACTGACTGTGACCTCTGTATGCCCTTAAGGGAAATTGCACTTTAATGTGTGTGTACTTGTCATCTTCCCATTGTGTACATCACCCACTGTTGCCAGTGGTGAGGATTGAGGATCCTTAATTACTGGGCCAGTGCAGGGGTGTCACACCTTGGACTTAATACTGCACAGCAGCATAAGTCTCTAACAAAAATCACAGAAGTTCATGCTTGTATAACCCACTGTTCCCCTGATCTATCCATAACCACAGAAACCTGGTTAAAACCAATTTAAAAAGTTATAAAAATACTCCCACCAGCTTATAATATACTCATTCTGGACAGAAGAAAAAAAAGTAGGTAGAGTTTCTATATTTTACAGAAATGTTTTAGATCTCTCCACTTGCCACTGAACTATACCCACTTCCATCCATGCTGAACCTCAGACTGAATACTCATAAATCTCTAGCTATCATATGTGTATGTATGCCACCCGGTAACATTTCCATCCTGGAAGATATCTTCTCCTGGATCTCAGCCAATGTAAGACTGGAAACCATCTTTCTAGTTAACATACAGTGGTGAAAGATAGCACTAGAAACCCCCCCAAAAAAAATTAATTTAGCTTTAACGATTCCCCAAATTGATCAAGACTCCAAGTTGTAGTAAGTGGTAACCCACTTCAAACTACAAGGTGTGATTATAGATAGCCAACTGAAATTTGATCTCCACCTTCTGCTAAACTGCCTCTGTAGAGTAAAACACTACCTTACTGACTCTACTAGACAAAACATAGATATTTCTTTACTACTACCCACCATATTATATGTCTCTCCTATCCCAGCCAATCTCCACTCTTCTCTATCAGCCAAACTAGAACTACAATAAAAAAAAAAGTAACCAAGTTCACAGCCAACAATATAGTTGACTTCACTGCTTCTCTCTAAAACAACTAAACTGACTTGAAGAAAATAATTCTCTATTGCACTCACAGCTAAGTATAACCTTCAGAGTACTGTACAACCCTAAAAAATTCCCATGCCTTCACTTCATTATTCAACTTTACACTTACTAATGGATATCCATGCTTCACTGACAAATTATTGGTCTCCATAAGTACAACTAAGAACAATGCAAGATACTCCCTGTGTTCACACAGCATTGGTAAAAGGTGGAACGCTATCCCAATCCATGTAAGAACACTCTGCAACCTGAAAGACTTTACATGCCAACTGAAGCACCTGATAGATAAACAGAACTGCAGCACTCCTGGTTAGATTGATACAAATATAGCTGTTATGAATTTATGCCATAACTCAGTGATGCACAAAACGTAATGTACAATTATTATAGCTATATCCTCTCTATCATCTTATTTCCCTTATCTTTCTTGCATCTCCTCCCCTACTTCCTTCCCTTGGGCTTCTCTAACTATTTATCTTATCTTCCTTTGTCCTATACTTTGAACAAGTCATTATAATAAAAATAATGGTATGTAAAACCTAACAATCCATGCATACTGATAACATGGCACTGCATACACCTTCTTGTATTTAAACAAAAGCATTCATATACAAGTCACGTAACTGTTATTTTTAATCAAAACTGTTTGTAAGTGAACTAAATGATGTGAAGGATGTCCCAACAAAGGAACTGTTGATCATGAATGAAACTGTAAATTATGAAACAATCCAAATGATGTCCATGATGGCTGTATACTGGAGTCTGATGTATTGAAATTTTCTTCCCACCCACACTTTTTTCCAGAAAGCCATGTCCTGCATATTGTACTGTTCTCCCATTTATATGAATAATGTATTTTGCCCATTCACTACTTTGTTAGCCAGTCATTTCTATAGGCCTGCACTGACCTACCAGATTATCTTTACTCCCTTTTTTCTGTTCTCTTTGTCAGTTTTATTAATCTCTTCTCTATTTATCTTTCTAAATGTTTTCCTCATTTCTTTTATTCTCTAAGTGTCTGTTATTCATTATAAAGACTGCTCAGTTGAAGTGTTCTAGTAAACAAATCCCAATAAAAAATAAATATACTTTTCAAAAATGACTAACTGCTGATCAGTGGATTAGAAGAGTTGAGTAACTGCATACAATAAATCCTGGCACCATATGATACTAAAGGCATTAGTCACTGTTGTTTGATTGTGCAGAAACCTAAAGCAAAATAAAGAAAATTGATGGTTTAGATAAGAGGCCAGAGGATTATTTTTGTATACATCTTATCTTTCTGCTAGCATTATAAATATGTTTTTGTCCAGGTTGAATCTGTGTGAGAAAGAAATTCCTCAGCTTTAAGTGTCCCCTAGAGAGTTTTTCTGATTCAAAATGCAAATGGCTTGAAAAAAATAGGATGTCATTAGAATCAGTACAAAGCCATAAACTGTAATATCTCCAAACAACCACGTAATATCTCCAAACAACCACAAACACCTTGGAAATAGCTAACAACAAACTTCTGTGGCTGTTCAACTTGCAAAAAAGGTCATATATATTTCATTGGATAAGACTGCAGTCAAACATCACTAGGAAAATACTGAAGATAAAGCTGGAGAACAGATATTTGCCCCTACTAATTCCCATACATTTCACAACATTTCTGCAGCAGTGGTCTTTATGATGAGCATCAGGCACTTTGAGAATCACAGTCCAGACTTCCAAACTCAGACACTGTACAATGTATGTAGCACTTATAATAGCTAATATTCAATGAATTTGCATCTGTCTTCCAACTCACAGTTCCTACACTTGTCTTCCACAATTTTTTTAACATGAATAGGGCTTGAGATGACTAGCCTGGTGCTTTCCTTTGATGCAAAAAGACCAGATATGTTCACAGGTGCTTTTCCAGATGGTGTATCTGGTCCTTTGCTACTACAATGGATGGGTAGGTTTGGCATAATGGTTAAGTCTTCATCTCATAGAGACACACAATCCTTAATCACAATGGTTTGATTTTGACCTTTGGTTACTGGCTAGACTTAAAATGGCCTATCAGGGCAGTTAGCCTAGTATTCAACCTATAAACCTGTGATACATTTTTGCACACAGTGAAGGTGACTGGGTGTTGCACAGACTTTTCAACACATCTGTATCCTGAAGAGCATGGCTATTAACCTCCTACACAAAAATCAGGAAAAACACCAAAATAATTGGGGATAAAGGCACAAGACAAGGACACATTTTAAATAGTGGTACCACCAAATCATAAATATGTGTGAATAAGAGCATTTGAATTAATGAGCATTTTCTGTGTGAAAAGAAACCTGAAACTATAATGACTGCCATTAAATAAAAATTGTAGTCCGGCATGTTTTTCTTAAAAATCTCACTGATTTAAAAGGAATGAAACAAAAAATTTGAGCCAGCATCAGTGCTATGTGAGAGGAACGTTCATGACAGGCTCTTAATTAAAACATCTGGCTAAAGGATTACACGGGGCATTTGTGGACTGATAATGGTTTGCTAGCTGCATTGTACACTGGTATTTTATTTTGCCACCAATTCTTTAATCATTTCCCATTGAGAGTAATCGGGTACTAGCTCTGGACTTTTTCACTCTGGTAAACTGGAAAACACTGGACTCTACTCCAAAAGCTGTATTCCTGGGTTCAGTGCTACCTGTGTTTATACAACCAGTCTTCCTACTGGCCAGGGAATGTAGTGCAGGTACAAGCAGCACTACTTTCACTGGCCACTAGGGGATGTAGTGCAGGCACGAGGAGCACTGAGCAATTATAACAGATCATACAACTGACAGCCACTCTGACTGGACTATAACCAATACCTCAAACCAAGAAAAGGACAGATGTAATAGTGTAAGATATTTTCAAGAATGCTACTGCAAATATCTCAGCGGCCTTGTACCTCAAATATTATGAGGATCCATAAAGCAACTGAATCATTATTTGTTTATTTCTATTTGTTTACTGTTAATGTCCGACTGGGCAAACAAACCCCTTTTCAGCAAAGGACCAGGAAGAAAAGCTCCACAAGAAATAATAACAGTAGTGCAGATACACCATGCAGAATACGCCTAAAACTTTAATGACTTTGGATTTTAAGGGGAGTTCAAAGGACAAATTCCTGTCAGGAATAATTCCCATCCAAAGCTAACTGGCAACAACTACTGTGAATGTTCCCAGTGGTATACTGTAGAACTGTGCTAATGACTGATCACCACCTAGACTTAAAGGGACCAAGAGAGTCACCTTAGGACAGGAGGGATAGTAAGGTCAAGAACCTGAAGGAACCTATTCATATGAGTGGGCAGAGAAAGGGAAAGCATAGCCTCTATACCCTTACAAAAATGATGTGGTCTCTACCATGCCCAAAATAGCAGAGTTATATTCTGATCAGCAGGACCACCTACATTAAAATGAGAAGAATGGAGAAGAAGACAGTAGGGGAAACTAATGGCAGCCCAGCACCCAATTATGTGAACTCAAAAGGATTGTTCTTTTTGTCAAAATGTTGGAGAAAGCTTGAAAAGCCCCCTAGGCAAGATTAACCAGCAGTACAACAGCTACTGGGCTTCCTGTGGGCAAAGAAAAGGGGATAATGAAAGATTTTGTCTTTCATTAAGCGTGATGAGACCTCATCTTCTTGAAAGGAGGACTTAAAAAGAGGGAAGATTATTCCTATACAGTGGAGGCTTCCTACTTTCTCTTAAGATCATTTAGCAGATCCTGGGAGGCCTGGTCAAACAGCACACCTTTCAAGGGAGAATCCAGAATACATCTCTTGAGCCATCAACTGAAGGCGGGCCACCTCAGTCAGGCTAACTCCAATGAAGAAATGACTAGGGAGTCCAGTGGCTCTTACCTTGGTAGGGTACCCAGAAAAGGGGAGGAGGATGGAAGCCAAAGTATGTTATCTCATCAGCCATAAGAAATCTCCAAATTACAGACAACTTAAGATTAGCATGATGAGCAAAAGAACTCAATGTCCGTACCTGTTAGAAAGGCAACATCCTCAATACTACCTGGCTATTAAGGATAGCCAAGGGGAAGAATTCCAAGCCCTCCATCACCTAAAATAAGTGATCAAGCATAAATCTGACAGGCATGTGCTATGGATGAGTGGCAGGTGTCAGACAGAGAACAGTTAATAGTTGAGAGGAACTGGACTATTATCTGGCCTGATAGTCACATCTCAACAGAGGCCTTAAAGGTGAGATGTTATGTATACAGCAAAAGCTCTCAATAAGAAGAAACAATCATTTGATATCTTTTGCTGGGCCACGGACCCTCAAGATGGCTATCTTGATGGTTTCACCTTAAACAGGACCAAGCTAGAAATCTCATTCCTGAGTTTTTCCCTAATCTGTGACCAGTAACTTGAAAGGCCACTTTCTAAGCTCAAACTGCACAGATCAAGGTCTGAATCAATCAACTCATGGATAGGAATTGGAGATATGATTCTCCAAGGCCTCTGGTCTGCTATAATAACAGCAGACTGGAACAAGCTCCTCAAATCAATAATGAACTCTGTCTCTGCATGGACTAGACATATCTCTAGGAAAGCTAGACTTCAACCACTGCTTTGAAACTACTCTTCACTGAAGAAATGCCAGCCTTTAACACTGGCCAGCAGATTGATCCTTACAAAAGAAGTTTTTTTTTTTCCTTCTACCCAATTCAGGATTCAGACAAGTTCTCAGAGCCACAAAGAGCCTACAATATAAGGGCTTGAGAATGGAGGACCTTTTATCAGTGACAGAAAGAATTATAAGCAAAAGTGCACAAGTGGTAAAAACGTGGGTGGAAACAAAGAGATGAAAATGCTTATATAGTCAATACATTATGTTAAAGTGTATGTTGCTAAGGCATGATGACACTGACTCCAAACTCCAGAATTTCTAAGGAAAAAAATGCCGAATTTTGACTGATGGAAAGGAAGGCCCCCTGATAATAGATATAGCAGATACTATTGTACCATACTATTAGACCTCTATTGTACCATACTATTAGATCTAGAAAGAGGACTCTCCTCTATGGGACCTGAGGCTAGATTAATCCTCTCCAACAAATAGCAACTGGAATCTTATTCATGGATGTTTTTTCTCCTGGAAAAACATACGTACATATAAACAATGCATGCACTAAGATTCACATATTGACCACACAAATGTATTCATCCCATGGGCCACCCAGTTAACTTCCTTTCCACTAGCAAGCAAGCACCCACCTGTAAATCAACAGCAACAATGAATATATACAACTCTTACTTCTGTAAAGTGAAACAATTGTAAATCCCTGCTTGATCTACATAGAAATCTAATGGTCAAAGGCCACTGGAAGGATAACCAATATGCAGAGGGATGAAGGGTATCCCTTACTCCAACCCTGAGATTTGCCTTCAAAGATCAAATGTTATGATAACAATGTGCTTGTTATATCTAACACTGATAAGTGCTTAAACCAGACTGAATCCCAGGAACTAAGCTGGAAGAAAGGTGCCAGATGCTCACATCCAGGACAGTGAAAAAAAGCAGAATGCAGGGGAAAGCTTGGAAAAACATGCAAAGCTGAATAGCAGTGAAAAAAAAAAACTACTGCTTAGAACATGCTTAACTGCAGATCCAAAGGGTTATGGCAAACAGCTCTGTTAAGTGTATACAGCAGACGCACAATGAAGGGTGCTACTTCAAAGAGAAGTACTTAAACCACTATTATGAACAACTGGCAGAACCACCTAATGCTGCACAAAACCCAATTGACCACTCTCAATGAAAGAAGACTAACTGGCTTCTACTGCATTTCCACTGAAACTGTGAGACAAATCACTGACTCATCTTAACAGCAGTAAAGCTGCCTAAGAAAAAACCTCCACCAGAAGCCTGCATCACTCAGAGAAGTGAAAGATCCTTTCAGAGTCAAAATTCCTGTCAAGTGTACAATTAACATCCTATCCAGGGATGAAGACTACCCTCTCAGTAAAAGTTGAGGATCCCAAAGGGCACAGGGAAAATGTCTGTTCCTCCAGGCCAAAATTACTGGGACTGAACAGGTAAAGCCATTATGAAAGGAAATCACCTATGGATGAATTCCAATTTCACAAGGCCGGCAGGTCTAATACCCAATAGCCAGATATGCAGACTTGTTAAAATGAGATTCAAGACCCCGGTAAGGGAAAGACCTCCACAAAGAAAAAGAAGTTAGCCATTCCATGAAGTGCTGCTGACATAGGTAGTGCTGGGCCTCAGTTCTACCCTTCCTGATGCCTAATGGTGGAAAATGCCTGGGAATATGAAGTTAAACTGACCAAAGAAAAATTTACTTAGAATATCCCAAATGCTTGAAACAAGTTGCCTACGGTGTTACAAAGTTCAGCTCTAGCAACACGAAGAACCTCATCCAGTTGAACTCAAGCAGAATGCTTTCCAGTAGATCATGGAACCTTTCTCAGAACACATCTGGCACCTAATGGGGCTCTGGCAACAAGAGCTTTGGTCAGGCTCTAAGAAGGAGCTAGCTGCTGCTCTGAAAGAGAGAAAGAAACCAGGCCAGATCCTGGAGGGCTCCCAGAATTGCTACATGGCTAGAAGCCAAAACTGTTGCTTCACAATCATTGCAACAGTTCAGATTACTAACACCATAAATAAAAGACATATACAGGTATACAGATAATCTCCACCTCCAAGCTATACTACCAAATGTCCTATGTTCATAATTAACTGCTAAAGATTATCACACAATAAAGAGACCTCCATATATTGTAAATTCATCCATCCATCCACAACCCCCCTTTTTTCATTTATTGCCCAATAATTAATTTTCTGGTAGTAACTAACATCTTGAGCTCCAGTCAGTTAATGATTGGACCCACTCCACTAACTCTTCCTCTGCTTTATCTGCTCTTTTTATAACTTTCTACTCAATTTTTTCAATTCTCATGCCATTCTTCGCTTTCATCTCCTGATACAAAGTTGTCCTCTGTTGGAACTTTTCTGAAGGGGTATTGTAGTATTTATCTGAATTCTTGGTGCTTTAAAAAAAATTTAAATCGTTGGACTACAAAAGATTTTAGCCTATGCAAACGTTTTGTAACTAAATAGTGTGTACCTTTATAATCTTTAAAATACTGAATTTCATAGAACTTACAGGAAGTTCAAGGCTACAGAGTCTTTTGACCATTATACCTTGCAGATCTCACCATGGACTGCACTTCCCTGTCAAGGAAGGTTAGGCCAGTCAAGCCGGTGATTAATTTATGAATACCCATCCAATTATTCAAGTCCAGTTTGAAGTAAAATAGTGCATCACACTGCTTTATCTGCAAGGCCAGTCAGTTCCAAAGGTTATGGAAAAGCTGAGTGATGAAGCTGTTTCTCCACCTGGTTTTACTGATCTTTTGAAACAGATTTAGATCCTTTCTACTAGTATTTGTTGGACTGTTTGATTTGTGAAGGTACAAGAGATCCTATTCTACTGGTTCCTTGATTGCTCAGAACGTAAGCCAATACTCTCTTCTGAGGAGTCTATAAAGCACAGCAAAGAGGGATACAGTACTTCTAGTCTTGTCTGGTTGCAACTAAAAAAATGGGACAAAAAGGACACTGCTTCTAGTCTTTTCTGGTAGATTAGGGATTTTAACAACACACTTTCACATGCAGATAAGGAACTACAAACAGCTTCATTAATCCTAGAACCTCAGTGTACTGCATACCATCCTTTTAAATTATTCCATTAAATAACTCATTACTTAAAAACACAAGACTTGCCTTTTAGTTTAAATCAGACACCACTAGTTAATGACTGTGTTTAATTCCCTTGGACTTAATGCATTATATTTTAATATTAATTTAGATTCTAACTGATTTTAACATAATGACCATCTCCCCCTCTCAAAAAACTACATTAACCAAAACTAGATATTTAAAACCACTAACGTTATCATTTTGTACCTCACATGCATGCAAAGCAATCATATTTTCAAATCTTTTGTTATGAGGATCAAACAAATGTTCCTGAATTCTTGATTTTATTTTCCTCTTGGTTTGGCCAATGTACTATTTTGCTTGATCATAATCACAGCAAACAGTGCATAAGCCATGATGGATTCCATTCAGAAGATCGACTCAACCGAAACTCGAACTTCATATGGTCGAGACCATATGAATGACTTTCTGAAAAGTCAAATGACAGAAAACAACATAAATCTACAGGAACCCACATAATGTATGGCAATAGTAATAAAAATTAATTCTTAAAACTCTGCCATTTATATTTACTTAGCAGCTCTTTCCACAAGCTTATGTACATTACATTTAATGCATTCAAACATCCCATTCACCAAGCCACTAAGAGAAGGAATTTTTATAAGACAAAATCTTTCCAATATTTAATGCTCTTGAGTATTAAAAATATTGGGCATCAGGTAAAAATGTCCATATGTTTTAATCTACTAAAAGAATACCCATATTATTCTTTGTTATATTCACAAACTTACTTTTGAATATTGAACATGTAATCGTAAAAATCAACTTCTTCTGTCTTTTCCTCTCGTTGCCTCATGAAAATTCCCTGTCTGACAAACATATCACTAGTACTAACTTTATTCATGGTTGCGTACAAAGGTGTTTTAGAATATCTTCTCTTACTTAGTCTATTAAACATCTCATGGCCTAGTATAACTATATTAAGAAAATCAGTTGTGCTGCTTTTTAAGTGCAAAAACTCACCAAGTGGTAAAGATTTTATTAGATGATGCAATTGCCAACTAGTCACATGTAAAAGCATGCTGATGTTTCTTTCATTGATAAACGACTTTTAATTTCACTTTCCCTTTCAACATAATACATAGGAACTTTTCTACATAATCTAAAGTACTTTGCACATTCTTATTTATTATTTAAACAAAACATGACTTTGTCTTATTTAGTTTACAAATATCAATATATCTAATATACTCCACACACTGTTCCTGAAAAAAAAAACTTTCCATAGTTATAAACTTTCAAATTCAATCATGAATATCTTAGCATATACAGAGGCAAATAGATACCCCATGGCCACTCTCTTCTTCCAAAGAAACCAAGTGTTATTCAAAACAAACATATTGTAAGTCAAACAAATATGTAATAAAGAAAGAACAAATGAGGGAAATGGACCCTCTCCAAGATAGGAAGCAGCACATTTAATACAAAATCTATGTTCAATTGATGTGTATAAATTGCTACCATCTACTGCCAACCCAAATATATCATTTTCCCATATACTATCCTTAAATTTAACAAGTGCCCCAGTGTTTTTTTTTTTTAATATAGGGGTTGAGAATACTATTCAACAAACTTCCTACATTTTGCTGAAATCGATCTATACATAACACTATGGGATGAAATGAGGGGTGAATAACACAGTTATGAATTTTAGGAATAAAGTAAAAAAATAGATTTTGGATCCAAAACGTATAAAATCTACACATATATCCCTGTAATGACTAAAGCAAGTTAAACAATCAGATTCAGCTCTCTCATATTCAACCTTTCACTATTTAGTAATATATTACACCTACTTAGCGATCATTTCTATTAACTATAATATTCCTTCCTCTACTTTAATCGTTATAATCATTTTTAATAGTTTCAAATGCAACAAAGCATAGCATTCATCTATTGTGAAGTTATAGCCCAGAGGCAAATGTATATGTTTTTTAAATTCTTAAAATATTTCATACTTACAAACTCAAAAACATTAACCATTACATTGTCTCTATGAGGCATATAATTACTATTTTTTTAAATCAGGTAACTTGATTTTGTCATAACCCTCACCCATAAAGTAAGTTCAATTTGTATAATTTCCAAAAAGGGAAAACAAGCTGGCAAAAAGATACTCCCGGCTGGAAGGAAATCATATACATTACTGTCAAATGTTCCATTAGAAATATTGAGTACCTGGAATTTTTTCAATACTTTCTTCCATTCCTGGGTCACTAACCATGAGAGCCATCATAAGCTTCCACTTTAGAAGAAGTATTTGTCCATAATCCTGATTCTGAAGCAGTCACATCCGTTTGAATTTCCTCACATGACACAGACAAACTACTTTTAAGCTCACTACTAGATACAAATAATGCACTTAAAAACATGATTTCTGATTCACTTTTTTCAACCTTTTAGAGCAGGATTTCTTACTGAACTGGCAATGCTGGCAAGAAAAAAGTTGACTATTCAAAAAATCATTTTAGTCTCTCAAAAAAAATGTTTTTGTGTATGTATGCATGCGTGCGCACGCGCATTTGTGTATGTGTGAGAAACTTTCTTTTGAGGAATAGAGGGATGTGTTTTATATTGAAATGCAATACACTTAGTTAATTTCAGTTGAACAGAGAGTTACATTTACAATCAGTGATAAAATTAAACAATTTTATTTATTTTTTATTTATTCTCAGTGGTGATTTTAAAACAATTGTGTGGAGTTTAATGCCATCTGTTTGTTATTTAAGTGAATATTTTAAGAGATTTTGACTTCTGATGAAGGCTATACAGCCAAATTACTAGAATAGTTATGTATTTATTTATTTTTATTAAAGGTTAATCATTATTTCAATATATTATAAATTTATACATTGTTGCAAATATATTTCTTTTTCTCAATGATAACACTTGTTAGAAAATTCTATCAACTTAGTCATGTATGTTTAAGTCTAAAGACTTTAAATCACTTTCAGAATTATTTATCTCCGAAACCAGTCTGGAATGCCTCCATTCACCAAATTCAACTAATATTTTAACCTATTCATTTGTGCAATTCAAACTTGTCTGTTGCCATTGATTCCATAAATTATCATCTGCTGAAAAGAATTAATTGTGATTCTTATTAATTCTTAGCCCTCGTGGCATTATAGCCATATCCAAAAGTTGTTGTAAAGTAATCTTATCTGACCCTTTTTCTGTTAAAATAAAAGTTAATACACTATGTTGCACATTGGTTGATAAGAGCTATTGAGGGACTGACCACTGCAACTTCAGCTTCTTTTAACTGTGCAAGTCTTACAACGTCTCTTTCCATTTCAGTACTATTACATATTTCCTTCCTGGGACACTGACAACTGTAATAACTTACTTTCACGTACAGTTACGGATGAGAAAACAAATGTATTCACCCCAGTGCTTTGAAATACTAAGTTCTGAGTTGTTTCTCTAGATTCCTTTTAAATCACTCCATTAATTAATTAATTCAATACATAAAGACAAAACTTACTTTTTCATTTAAATCAGGCATTTTATGTCTGTGATCCTCTGGGTATTTTCAACTGTTTGTCTGGTTAAGTACATCCCAAAGAATGTGCTGCATTCTATAACTGGTCTAATTAGCATTAAATATAACTAGAGAATAACATCTTTAAATCTGGATGATACTCCCTTAGCAATCAGTTGTACCAAGAAGAAAGATTTCTTGAAAACTGTCACTACATGGTGGTCAAAGTGGATTGAATTATCTACCTGTGTTCCCAGATCTCTAAATGTTCATTTTAAAGTGAGGTATCCTGAGGGGGGTGGTTGTCTGACACATGCCACAATGCTGCATCATGTTTTAACATTTAATTCCATTTTTAGTACATCTGACACTAACAGGTTTAATCATACGGATCTTTTGCTTTACTTTTATTCCTTCAATATCCTGATCATGGCTGAAAAGGGTCCACAGACCTTATTATTCACCCAGTCAACAAATAACGGATACATGAATTAATAAATAAAATTGGTGTCAAAGGTATGATTGACTTTGTCCTTGGACTCTCTAAGATATAAACTCAGCTAAGAAACCATGCTCTCACTGAGGGAACACACCACAACGATCCCCCCTTCTCTGCTGCAGGAAGCAGAAAGTGCCATGATATCAAAAGAAGCAGAAAGGGCCATGATCTCAAAAGAAGCAAAAAAGGACTCTACTTTACAGATCCCCCATCATGCACCACTTCTGACACAAACTCAAGGGCTACCATCCTTTTAGAGGATTAGAGGAATGGATACGGGAGTTTGGACTCAAGGTCTCATTCATCAGAATAAGAGTTGTTATGGCAGCAAAATAAGGAACATCATTGTAGAATAAAAAAGGGTTAATGGTAGGGAAGGGAGTAGACACATACCACACCAAAAGAGGGGAACTGCTTTACAAAATACTGCCAAAATCAATATATGGGAGGCTCCAGAGTCTCTATGGCCCACCAGGCCTGGAATTCACTCCACTGATGCAATCAAACTAAAGGAAGCCCATTATAATCCACTCCACTGTATAAGCCACTACATGATGAAAATAATGGGTGAGGAGACACTGTGAATGATGAGACATTCCCTGGGTGCAAGGGTGTCCTTACAGAAGTTGTGGTTTAGCCCTGCAACTGACATTAACAACTGTGAACATATGGAGGACTGGTACCTATTATTTTCAGGACTGCAGTTAGCCTACAATTTAGAAATGCCATGGCAATTTTAAAATAGAAGGTAGCACCCAGAGCAGCAAAAGAAGCCTGAATCCCATTGGAGCCTACTCAAACTCCTGTACTACAAGGATGAAGGACAGCTATCCCAGGCACTATAAACACCTAGATAATAATGGACTGGCCTTGGGTGGCAGTCTAAAGGGACTCTCCATTCAGATACTGTTATTCTACTACACTAGGTCCTGGGGAAAAATGGGATGGATCTTAGGCTTGCAAACCACCATCACTATTACTAGAGAAAGGCATAGAGGAGATCCCACATTTCTACACCTCTGCCACTGTAGCAAACACATGGACAGGCTTCTGAAAACAAAGGGCATTCAAAGGATTTTTGCACCTTATTTGGACGCAAGTCCTAATAAAGACTCACAAATAATTACTACAAAGACTGCAGTGAAGCTAGGGAACATCCCCAGGATTAAAAAAAGATCATAACTAATAAGTGAGGACCTTCAAATAAAAGGCTGGACCAAACAGTCATCTTGATTAAAAGAAGGATAGGGAGTTCACCCTTCTCCAGCAATAGAAGCAGCCTCCACAACCTTCTGGGCTTATTCCCCACCTCCACTAAGGTTGAGCATATATGAAAACTAATACAACAACATAATCCTGCATAGCTGAAAGTCTTAAGATCACCAACCACAGTACTCCAAGCAAACACCGCAAGGTAAGTAGAGAGACTAAATACATAAATTGTTAATATTTAATTATTTGATAACTTTCATAAAATTTATGCAGAATTTTTGAGAAATAATAAACTGATAGAAAACCCTCCTCTTCCATATGTAGGCCTTAATGTCAACTGACCACATTAATTACACATATCAGAATATGTAAAGTTGAAAACTCCCAGTCAGCTATCTCAAAAAGGTGGTTCTCAAGGCATGGTAAACCAGAGACAGGATCAAGGAGAGAAACTAAGGCAAACACTCATAACAGTGTTCAGTTAGAGTAGAAACACAAGCCAGCAAGGGAGGCTAGGCCTTGCACCCAAGACACTTACATGGTCTCTTCATTCTCTAGGAACAGAGAACATGAAGGAGTGGACATCCAACAAGGAGGAAGTCCACATCCCAAAAATGGTGGCTTAAAAAGCAAGGACCATCTTGGATGACTGCATTTGTTGAAAGTAGAGTTCAGCCACTCAGCTCAACACAGCATTCTATTCTATCCAAGCACAAATTCAAGCAAACCTCCCTAGTGAAAACATCTACTACATTCAAAAACAGCAGCCCATGTATGGTCAAAGTTGTAGATGGGGTCAAGGTGAAGTCCTCCTTAATGCCAAACTCAGGAAGGGTCTCAAGCACTTTATAAAACAACACTAGTAGTAGTAACTGGAACATGGACAGCTGAGATATGTATTTAACATCCACAAGATTCAACAAAGTACAGGAATACACTTCCATGTAAAATATATCCTGCTTTTCAGGCTACCCTGTCACTTAATAAGGTGGAAGTAGATGGTGTATCTTGTGAATGTAGGAAGACCATGAAAACAAAAAAGTCATAAACATAGACAAAATGTCACTTCAGTCTGCCAGGGCCAATAAATGGAGCTGATGGTCTTGTCGGCTGCAGCAGGAGACTGAGGATTCATCCAGGCTTCCAACAAAGGTTGGCTCTAAGAGGAAAGTATTCCAAAATATAGGCAGGTGCAATGGCTATGCAACAGAAGCTTGAGGAATTTGTGGACTATGAAGCTTTTTCCATTTCTAATATGAAGGACTACCCCACTTGACCGTTATGAGGACAGACTTTGATGCAGATAACCACCTTCTACCAACTCTAAACTCAGAAATTTACCATGGCTTAAACAAAAGAATGATTGATCGTTGCATGTGTGGTGTTAAAACAACAAAGCCCAAGCATGAGGAAGAAAAGTAAACAAGCAGGGGAGATGTCTGCACTAAGCATAAGCCCCTAAGGGGGAAATCTTGCACCTGTGACTCTAGCTCCAACCAACAGGCAACCATCTGATCTCCTTTCCCTAAACCACAGATCTCTGTGTGGGTTTCTGCACTGGCTCATTTTCATCTAGTACCAATTAATCTATATAGGCCTTAGGAGATGAAACCTCAAAATCATTTAAACCTTATCTGTAAGCACAAGACTTGAGGAGTCAGTGCCCATGATAAAGCTAGAGAGACCCAAGACCTATCTGATCATGTGAAGAAATATGTTGTGAACAACCTAGTTTGAAACCCCATGGTAAAAACTGGGAGGGGTGAGAGTTACCTCTCTTGGACCACAAATCTTCCAAAAAAAAAAAGGAAGACTAAAAAGGGCCTCAATGCTTCCTAAGTAAGGAGACTGAGCCAAATCTTTGAGAGATGAAGAAGAACAAAAATAATGTGAATCTACCTCTTGGTGGACTAGAACATAGCTAATCCTCTAAGTAAAGTCCCAAGTGGCAGAACTCCCACACAGCCACTGACAGTCAGGAAACATCCTCCATCCAGTCCAAAAAAAGCCACCAGCCCCAATACTTATCCTTCTTGGGCAACAGAATACAAAAACTTCTACTACCAGCAAACATAATCAAACAGCACACAACCTTTACCAATGATAGCCAAGACTGCGATCTAGATTGTATGAGTGCAAAAACATGGTGCGTTCAAAGGATGAGCATGCTTATGCTGTTAGTGCCCCATTTCACTGTGTAATACCACAAACATGTTTGTCAGTGACTGGGCAACTTCTGGGAAACATGCCAACTGCTTACTTGTGGAAAGAGTAAACCTAATCATAGGGCTAATCAATACGGGTCATCAATAGTAGATCCTGTTGGTATACTCATCCCTAACCTGAATCCCGAAACACATTGTGAGAGAGCACTAAAGGTGAACAAGAGTTTGGGCTGCACAGCAAAAAGTGGGCTTGAGAGATTTGAGGTCATCTACCCACAATGTACAATGCACAGATTAGGCCACATCTGGAATGCTAAAGCCACTTCCCATTATGTAGAAGGATAAAGTTTTGGGAATAATTCAGGCAATCCACGTGTGATCTGCAGGTTGGGCACTTGATAGCACAAGCAGTGAAGAATGTGCAGTGCCCATCTTTGTTGAGCTTGCCACATACTTCATAGATTCCCGTGCTCCCAATGGAGGGACTGACATGCAGTATGCCACCAACAGGTGTCAGCCTTCATAGAGGGTGTGTTGAAGCAGGAACATGTAGTGAAAGCACTGTGGCCGACTGAGGTGACATAGATAAAGGAAAAGAATGATGCTGAGAAAATGCAGAGTCGAGGGAGAAATGACTAATGGCTGATTCACAGAAACACAGCATTTCACAGATGTACTATCCGAGTCCTGAATCAGCTATTTCACAGTACTGGAGAATGAAGGCATTTATGGATGCTGGAACATGTAGAAGAAGGGAAAAGGGCATGTTTAGAGAAGGGGCAATTGCTGACATCTAGATACAAGCTTTTGGTATATTTAAGAATCATGTACATTTTACTATCAGAAGCCTTGTATGTTATTCAGCCTCAAACATGACTGCCTATTACTCTGTGTTGCATCTGTCTTAACGGGAATCAACCATTTATGGTAATAAGCAAAGGGCAACAAATTAAAATATTCCCTAGGAAAGTCCGGTATGTTTTGAGAATCAGTCAAGCACAAAATATTCTGTACAAGGAACATACAAAATTTGTATAAGGAGGTAATTTGTACAGTGATTCTATTCCCAATTTAAGTGATGGCATTTTTCCAAATAATGGTCATCTGGCATACTATCAATGGCAGAATAGGAAACTATCAGCACCAGTCACAACGGCACTTTGATGGAGTTTAAGAAGCACTCCACACTTTCATCATTGCTCAACTTACAGCAAATTATGTATTTTATTAAACAAGGTCATCATGCATATTTTTATGGGATGTGAAAATACAAAAAGCACTAGCAACTGACTTACAAAATACAAATGCATCCTATCCATCTCCGACTGGACATTATTGGCTTACAACCTGGTTACAACGATGGCCTTATTTTTCATGTCATTTTAATAATTAGCATTTACTGAAGCAATCCATATGTCCTGCCGCTTGGTTTGCACCAGGATTAGACTTCAAAATGTAATGAGACAGATCAGTGAAAATAGCAGTTGAAGACCATCATTCCTTTTATGTACTATACAAACTCAAAACTCTAATGTCTTTAGAGCAGTTTCAGATTTATTTATATGTGAAAAATATAATAAATAAGCCAAACAACTGAAAAATACATTGAAAAACTATATGCATATTTTCTCTCTTATAAAATAATTTGCAAGTTGATTAAGAAATCTCTTTAAAAAATTTCACTGAGATATATTTCTGTTGCTCTATGATAAAGTATTTACAGTTTGAAAGACTCTGAAAGATACAATCAACAATTAACATTCTAATGAAATTTACAAAGGATAATGAATGTAAGATAAGGACATTAAAGGGCAAGGATGGACTAACAAAAGTCCCATATTTAATAAGAAATAAAAGGACAACTTTAATTGTTAGTTTATACAGTCAAAAGGTAGATCAGGCCGTAGAGATGAGCCATAGATAGGCACTAAAATTGTTCCTAGGTTTCAGCAAAATGTAAGTAAAAATCAGTAGGGCTTGCTGAAAAGATACTGGATAACTTTTGACTACTAATAACAGGGTTCAGTAAAAAGACTGAAAAGGCACTTGACAGCAGAGTTGATAATTATGCTACTCTGTTACAGTGCATATAGTTCTTAAAATAAGAGCGCTCGACAAACATTTCTCCATTTGTAACCATAACCAGGCTTTGCAAAAAAAACAATAGCAAAAATGTCTTCTGCATGCTTTTCACTTGAAGAAAATCAGGAGGTGCGGAACAGCTGTCTGTTTTCACATCTTGTTGAAGAAAAGAATACTATTTTGCTGTATAAAGCTGGTACTATGGTAACAATAATACATCTACAGTGGTATTTTTTACTGCAGACCTATATATCTGAAAATTAACTGCTATGTGTATCATTGCATAATAAAACAATCACATTTTCAGCCATCTATCTTTGTCTGCCCATGCAAAGAGAAAGGTAAAACTAATAAAATCAGAGCTGTGGCATACTCTGCTAAAGCATTTTTGTTATATGTAAAAATTCAAAACTCAGCCTTTATATAAACTTATGAGAATAGGACATAAAATAGCAGAATCAAATTTAAAAAACTGTAATTTGATATTACTGAAAGCACAGAAAACACCAGATTTTACATAAGCAACAATGAATTTTAAGTACTTAGAATCAGTGAAACTTAACTATGGAAAAAAAAAGAAATACTGAGAAAAATCAAACTATAAACCTACAAGTAAAAATACTATGGGGTTTTGTTTCACAAAAATGTCAGCTTTCTTTACAGTGCTGTAAATACCTAAGAAAATGTAGTTAACACACGATGTACAAAAGCAGAGTCCTAAGTAAACCAGCCATGGTCAGTCTCAAAGTGTTGTCATGAGTTTGTCTTGGAATTTTATATTTTGCATCCCTCCTAAATTCTTCTGTATTTCCTCTTGGAAGTATCTTGGAGCGTTCCCATTTCCACTTGTGGGTGATTGCGGGGTCAACATGTTGTCATGGTATGATGGCCTGCATATACAGTTACCAGTTAGTGAGGCATGTTAGGAAACATACAATGAAAGGATAAACACAACATATTAGAAATATCTATGGCAACTGCATGCAAGAAAGACAGATGAAATACAAGGAAAGGTGCTGTGAAGCAAAGGCTAAATAAGTCATTCACCCAAGATCTGCAGCACTGGCAAAGCCTATTCAAAATAAAGAAGATGGCTGTCATCCAAGTAAGCTAAGCAAGCACCATGCACGTTCATGCAGAGATTGCATTTCATACAACCAGCAACATTCCCAAGGACCTGAACAGACATGAAACATGTAATAATTGTAAATTTATAATGGAACAAAAAAAACCACAACTTCATATGTAGCTATACACTAAAATAAGGATATAATTAATGTGAGACACATGTAAATACAAGTCAGTGAAGTGTGAGTTACAATGGCTTTTGGCCAGATGGAATCGGTCAAAAGTAAAACGACAGAAGAATAATGTAACATATGGAACAAATTTACTCTTCGCATGAGCACGCTCTTTCTTAAATTTTAGAATTGTACTGAGCCCAGCATAAAATTATATATGCTGCCCTTTGGGGAATTGGTTACCTGGCAGAACAGAGACCAGATCAATGTACACATTCACTAAAAATGATGGTTAACAGCAAAAGTTTAATGAATTTTTTTCTTCTGTCATCCTAAGTGGATAAACCTTAGAAGTAGGGATTCAGGGGCAATAGTACCTTTGCTTCTGCCCCAAAGGATATTTTTTCCAGATGGCCTTGTTTTTGACTGGCCACCTCAATCAGGTTCAGCCAAACAAACAGATGACCCCCACCCCCCAGCACTTTTTTCAGCCATTTCCTGTTGGAAACATATTTTAGGCATCCTATGACTTTTTAAGCCATGACACCAACATGTTATTTTTTATATTTAACTTTTGTGTGCCATGGTGTGATTGTAACTTGACAGCATGGATTTTTGGCCTACTTTGACACCTTTACAATATGAAGAACAACAGGACAGAACATTTTGAAAAAAGAAGGGCATGCTGATAAGAAAAAATGTCTAAGAAATGTTTCCCTATAGTTACTTAACTATAAACAGCTGTAACTGTGTATACCATTGTCTTCAATCCAGCAAAATTAAAACTCTGTCATCACATCAACCAGTTATTACCACTACTGATCAAATCAGTCTTGGGCTAAGCAATCCACAGGCAACCATTTTGATGGTATACATGAACTTGTCTTCTCTGGAGCATGATATACAATTATTGACAGACTTACACATACGCATGGCCAAGTTGTAGGAGGAGGATTTAGGGGTAACACTACAACATGATATGCTTTTAATCAGGGAATGGTGTAGCCATTCAAACATACCTTTTTATAACAGTACTTCACAGCCCTGGTTTAAATGCTACTTAGTCGCTTGATTGGATTAAAACAAACGTTCTAAAATTTAAAGTAGATGATGGATTTGTAGACAGACTGTTAAAATACAGCATAAAAGCTTAAGAAGATGGCACAATCAATACTTTGACAGAAATGCCCAAACCACAAGCCCTATGCTTTCAGAATTCCTGAAGGCAAGAAGACAATCCTGTCAACAATTTTTTTAAATGTCTGTGTGTTGCTTTGAGTGCCCAGGCCACATATTTCTATTATTAACTTGCTTACTTAAGTGGATCTTCTTTAGCCACAATGTGGGCATTTTGGCAAAAGAAGACCACATTTTGATTAAATGTTGGTCATATACAAACGAACTGCCTGTTATAGTGTATTAAAGTACTTATAATGTGTGCATAATGTTCTTTATCAAAATCACTAGCCCATATACCAGTTTATGTGCATATTTTTAGTTGTTTGTGCTGTGACACAAACTCTGCAACCAGTCAAAAACATTTCTGAAAAATCCTATCTCAGGTCCAGTTATGATACAAACACACTCACTAAAAATAAAAACGAATCTTCAAAAACAATTACTCAATCTATGTCAATCCTCAAGAATGCAAATCTGTCATTACTTTGACAAAAATAAATGCATAAATTAATAAATAAAAATAAAAAAATAGCCTGCAACTAGACAACCAAAAATATCATTCCTAACAAAACAGACCTGATATTAAAATAAACTGCTTAAAAACAGAACTTAAACTATAAAGCTGACATATAAGCCTCACTTCATCTATAAATCAAAACAAAAAAGTAAAGTTATGGGAAAGTATATTTATTATAACAGAATATCTACAAGACGTACATAGCCTCAGTAATAGTAATAACATTTAGGAAAAAAACTACTGAATCTTCATAAAGACCTGCTCCATATACAACTTGCGCATCATTGTTAATTGCTGTATCCTACTGAAATGAATAAGAAACACTAATTCAAACTGGAAAAAAGATAACTGGACTACATGGCAGTACAGTTCATGTAACACATGAAAGATCTAAAGATCTTGTACTGTAACAGCAGAGATTATGATCTTGTGACTTCACCACTAAATTTGCTCCTCAAGCAAAGTGAAAAACATTTTATGCATCATCCTCCAAAGCCCTGCATATTCCACCCTGTAGTCTTTCACATACAAACATACTACATACAGCTAATAGCTATGTTATTAGGCATCCAACAGTGCTTGCTTTTAGTCTAATCAGTTGCAAAATCATGACCACAGTTTGCTGTGCTAGAATGTACAAATTGGATAAATATCAATACACGGTACAGGAAAAAGAAGAAAGGTAGAGAGAATAGGAGAAAAACAGTGATGAACACAGTAAATATCAGACAGTGTTTCAACAGAAGCATCAGAAGCATAGATTTATTATAGCAGTTAACAATAGCCAGACAGAAATTAAGTACATATGTGGAAGTTCGGTGGGGGGTGGGTTACAAAGTATTTCTAAATACTTAGTTTCAAAACAGATGAGGTATATGGCAGGAGGACTAACAAGTGGGTGTACTGTCTACTTTAGCCTTTCATTGGATTATACCTACAACATTTTGTGTAAAACTTATTAGATCAAGATTTTTACACTGTGCTAAGTACCTGTGAGGGTGTGTGTCAGGGCGACAATGATCAAAATAAAGTGGTTTAAAGATTGGAGTGCTGAGAGTCAGGTAATGCCCTACATCAAATAATTTTCCTGCTAGTGATTTGAATATCACAGCTTTGATAAATCTAAAGTTGATCAACAGAGTCTGTGATATGCTTTAGACTTGCTGTAAAGCTCCAAGAAATGCTTTCAGCTATTGGCTTAAAACTATTTCACACTGCAATGCTGCAGTAGCATTGTCACCTCACACTAAGACGTTGTCCTGTTCGATTCTCAGCTAGAGTGTCTTCTGTGTGGAGACGTGCGTGAATGGGCGTACCTTCATTGAAGGTTGTGCATCAGAGCTGGCAACTCGGCACGTAAAAATCTACTGCCAACCATTAGCGGACCGGAGTTCCGCTGTGGTGACCCCTAACTAGGAAAAGCCGAAAGACACAACAACAACAACAACTTAATGAACCAAATTGGAGGAAGGTATTTCTCAAATGCATTTGCTCAGAAAATATCAGTGCCTTTCACTTCTGAAGCTCCAGAGAACAGACTTACAAGCTTACTAGCATTACTAAGAACAATTAAAAGTAGATGGCAGGAAAAAAAAATCCCCATTTTGCAAAGCTGTGAAATGCACAGTTTATTACTGAATAAAACTGACAAGCCCAGGTGGTAGACTTGGCTGAAATATTAATAAAATGTAAGGTTTTCATTCTGCTTTGCAGTATTTGTATGGGGATACATTATTAAAATGTTTATGATGACAGCAACATAATCTAAACCAGGCATGTATTGCCTGCACACCTTGCCAATACTTACCCTTACACTCTACACCCCTTTGCAAGCAGGGTGATGCCTGTAAATTTTGGTGTAAATTCAAGGGTATACATCCAATTGTCTAGCTATGTTTGAAGCAAGAAAGGCAATCCAATTGCTTAATATGCTAGTGGAGTTTATTCTGGAGTAGAGGTAGGTACAGGATAATGAATCTATTTCTACATCTGGTTTTATTCATTTTTCAATGAAGGATTAGATCTCTTGCTCTGCTGCTAGCTGCACAACCCGACTTGTCAAGAAAAAGGAGGTTGAGAACAACTGTATCCCGAAGGGCCCATTAAGCTAGGCTGAGGTATCCCATCAGGAGTAAAAGTGTTCTGTACTCTTACCACAAACTTTCCTTTTAAACTGTCCTCAGTTTTCTTTTCTTTCACTCTGCCTTGTGAAGTTGCCACTGTCACTGCATATGTTTCCTTTACTTGTGAACTGCCTCCATCATTGTTGCTTCTGCATCCTCTTTGTGTATTTTTTCCATGATGTTTCCCATGATACATCATTTTCTGGCCCACTCTAGTTGATTAAATCCTGGAGTAAATCATACTGTAACCCTCATGTGGGTTCAAATAATTGCTGCTGATAAACTGTTTCCTAATCCTCAACACCGTCTGCAACATCTTTTATTGAGCTGGCGTTCTCCTAGACTTCATTCAGTGAATTGTCTATCTTGCATACTGTAGATCATTGAGTGAATTGTTCCTAATGAGCTACTGTACCTAGATAGCATATGCAAATAAATACTGAGCACATACAAGAACAGTGCCTTTTACAGTCAGCCAGAGCGAGTGCAGGCAGGAATGGAAGATGCACATGACCATGTGTTTCAGGTAATGCGTGAATCAGTTAACTTGAATATACAAGTTCTCCAGGTATATTGTATAAATACTTATAAGCTGAGATAATGAAAGGAATAGTCTTATTCTATTGCAACAAGTTAGTGTCAGAGTCTATCAGAGTAGGCCGGAATGACATCAGAATTTAATTCTTAAGGATTAAGTCCAGCAAGTATCCCCAGTATTTACTGTAGTATTGTTTTTGTTTTGTAGCAGCGTATGCTAATTTATGGGAGGAAATATACTTAATAGCTAGACTACAAAAATTTTCCCATGAGATTATGGATTTATCAATCCAGTTTTTGGTGATATAAAATTTAATAAGGGCACAAATACTGACAAGAATATGTTTTAAGATTTTAAGAGTTTGGTTGTGGTAATATGTAAGATAGCAGTTCTCAATATGATATCCCTTCTGTTAGTTACAAAAATTTTAGTTTACAGATGTGACTTCTATTGCATATAATGTACATAGTTATAAGTTTAATGTTTTAATTTTCTTGTTGCAAATACTTGCTTTTTGTTGTTGTTGACTTGATCTACTGATATTTTGTATTACAAACACTTAAATAAAAAGATTTTTGAGAAAAAATGAATATACAAGTTCTAATTACAGTTCCTGACAATCATCTAGTAACAATTCTAAAAAAAGTCAATACATTCAGCCCCAGCATGTCTGCAACACGATGTTAAAACTGCAAAATTACAATTTCAATACTGCCTACACAAAAGGCAAATATTTATACCTGGCTGATGCTTTGTCAAGAGCACCCAGACAAACAACAGAACAGCATGACAATGAGAAACCAGAATTGGAAGACATGGAAGTCAAAAAATTGAACTCATCACATCTTGATGAACTTAGGCATTACACAGCGTTAGATGCAGTTCTTCAGAAGCTGACACAAGTTATCACTCAAGGATGGCCAGTGCGACAAGCCAGTCCACAACTTGATGTCCAGAAATATTATCCTTACTCATGATGGAAGATGGTATCATCATGAAAGGTCCTAAAGTGGTTATTCCTACAGCATTACAACAGGAATATACCAAGATCTTACATCTTGGACACCCAGGTACCGATTCTACCAAAAGAAGGGCAAGAGGCGTAGTATTATGGCCTTCTATGTCAAAAGATGTATAGAAGGAAACTCTAGCATGTTCTACTTGCAACAGTACTAAACTGTAAACAAAAATAACCACTTCAGCTAAACCAGATTCCTGCACTATCATGGTCAACAGTTGCTAATGATATTTTCAAATGGAATGGTCAACATTACTTAGTGTTAGTAGACTCTTACTCAAGTTGGTTTGAAATTGACCTTCTTCCTAATCTAACTTTCAGCACTGTCATTACAAAATTGAAGAGACAATTTTCCGTGCATGGTAGTCCACACAAAGTTGTACCTGACCATGGTAAGCAGTTTACCAGTCAGCAGTTCAAGAAATTTGCTGAGGCTTGGGACTTTGTCCATGTCATTAGTAGTCCTGAGTATCCAGAGTCCAATGGATTAACTGAGGGTGCAGTCCAAATTGCAAAATGTTTGTTAGAGAAATCTAAGAGAGATGGTACCGACATTTTCCTTAACCTACTCAATCTCAGAAACATTCCTGAGATAACTTGCTTGGTTCACATGCTCAGAGCAGAACAAACTTACTTATCAGTAAACAACTATTGATTCCAAATGCAAAGAATAAAATGAACAAAACCCAACTGTTAAAGAAACGTCAGTCGCAAAAGTTGTACTACGAAAAATCTAGCAATCCACTTCGACCACTACGACAAGAAGAAACTGTAATGATGCAAACAACCAAAGGATAAGACAGAGTGGGTATCATCAAAATGTTTGTGAGGAACCAAGATCCTATATTTTTCAATCGAGGGTATGGAATTTAGAAGAAACCGAAGACATATACTTCCAGTTTCTGAACCAGTGATGCTGCAGATTGCCTACGCCAAAGACTCTATTTCTCAGAGTGACCTTACACTTGTTCCCATTTTGCAGGACAGTGTATTTTCCTAAAATAATCCTGATGTTATCCCTGAAGTTCCTATTGAGAAGAATTCCTCAGGGACTGTCCCTGTTGCAAAACTCAGTCAAAGCTTTTATGTAACCGGACTGGGTAGAATTTCTAGACCCAATCCAAAACACACAGCAACTTGGACTTGAGCTTGATTGTTATTAATACTGAATTTGTGTGATTTTATCTGTGATTTTTGGAATACTTCAGTGTGATTTTATCTGTGACTTTTGGAACACTTCAGAAATAAAAATACAGCCTTGTGGACTTTAGCAGAGTTCTGGTTCCTTTCTTCAAGGTCGTGGATTATTCTTTGCTTGTCTTTGGTTTTTTGTGCATTTCTTCAATTAATACTGAATTGTTATCTAGCATGCATATATATATATATATATATATATATATATATATATGTGTGTGTGTGTGTGTATGTATATATATATATATATATATATATATATATATATATGTGTGTGTGTGTGTGTGTGTATATGTATAGATATATAGATATATATATATATATATATATATATATATATATATGTGTGTGTGTGTGTATGTATATATATATATATATATATATATATATATATATATACATACCTGCGGTGGTGGTGCTGCGGTAGCTTTGTCGCCTCACAGTAAGACGCTGTCCGGTTTGATTGTCAGCTAGAGTGTCTTCTGCGTGGAGACATGCGTGAATGGGCGTACCTTCGTTGAAGGTTGTGCTTCAGGCCTGTCAAGCCAGTATGTAAAAATCAACTGCCAATCATTAGCGGACCGGAGTTCCGTTGTGCCAGCCCCTAACCGGGAAAAGCCAAAAGACACAAACAAACATATATATATATATATATATATATATATATATATATATATATATATGTGTGCATATATAGATATATATATATATATATATATATATATCGATATAGATATATAAATATATATAGATATATATATATATATCTATAGATATATATATATATATGCATATATGTGTGTATGTGTATATATATATATATATATATATATATATATATATATAAATATATATTTTTATACTTGTTTTCTTATTTCATGTCGAACAAATCAAAGAGGGAGGCTGTAGATCGAGTGTTTTGTTCCTAATGAGCCACTGTAGCTAGATAGTGTGATCATACAAGTACTGAGCACGTGTGAGAACAGTGCCATTTTGTACAGTCAGCCAGAGTGAATGCAGGCATGAAATGAGATGCACATGAGAGTGTGTTTCAAGTAATGTGTGAATCAGTTAACTTAAAAATACAAGCTCTAATTACAGTTCCTTACATGTTTATGTACAATAAATATCTTGAACGCATACACCGCTTCATCATCTCTTTTGAATGTGTGAGACAAGCAACACACACCATCCTCACAGCCATATCTGTGCTAGGAACAGGAGTGTGCACATACTCACTGCTAGCACTTCCACAAGTACTGATCACAAGTAGAGGAATTTCCCTTATGCCTTGATCAAATTCCCCCTAGTAGTCTAAATGCCACCTTAAGTTTCCCCTGAAAAGAGGTGACTATACCAGTAGGACTAACCCAGTCAACAAAGGATAAAATAACATAAACAATGATCTCTGGATTTGTTGACTGAAAGCAGCTTGTGGTTGTAAAATCCCCTTTGGATACATATACCTTCCAAAATGATCTAACTAAACTCAGTTCCTGATGCACTGAAAAATGAAATTGAATGTCAAGAATTTAGCGTCATCCACTTCAGGAAGCAGAAACACTTTGCATACTACTGCACTCAATACATGTATTTTTTTATTTATTTATTGACATTTGTTGACCGGGAAAGTTCACTGGGTTAAAATATCCCATTTTCAGTGGAGGTCCAGAAAGAAAGCTCCACAAATAATTACAGTTTTAACAAAATGGTACAGAAGTTACATATGTTTAGGAACAATTTAACTTTTAAGTTAAAACAAAATTACAATTTTAGCAATACTAGTAAGCAAACGGCTTCATGCATAACAGAACACAATCAGCCATTTTTAAGTTAACAGGGAAAAAAGTTAGACAGTGTACAGTAGGACAGAGAATTAGTCTAATAAATGCAGAGACATATTACACTAGATGGCTAGGATGTACTTAAGTTTTGCTGAGATTTGACTACCATTCAGTATGTGGTTTGCCATATGATATCTTATTTTTCTAAGAAAAAAACAAATTTAAGGTGGTTTATTGGTATTGCAGGTGCAGTGAGGGTTATCTAGATAGTGTTTTTTTAGTGCTGATTTAAAGTTTTTCAAACCTTCAATTTGGGTTATGTAGGAGGGTAGGGAATTCCAAAGTTTAGCTATGCAATGGGAGTATAGGCTTTATCCAGCTCTTTTGTTAGGTTTGGTTACATTTAAAAGCATTTTGTTGGAGGACCTGAGGGTTCTTGTTGGAGCATATGTCTGAAGGATGGAGCACAGTGCAGGGCAGGAGTTGGGTTTGAAATAAGTTTATGTGCTAGAGGTAGTTGGGTGCAATTGCGATAGCTGGAAAAATCAAGCCAGTTCAATTCTGAGATGGCCTGGCAATGGTGGGAACTGTTAGGTTTACCTGAGGCAAATTTAGCTATTTTATAGTAGCAGGATTGCAGTTTATTGTTAAGTGATGAGTGAAGGTTAGTAAAAATGGCAGTGCTGTATAGCAGGGAAGGGATGAAAGGGTAGTGGCCAATTTAATTTTGGTGTGGTTGTCCAGATAATGTTTGTTCGGTAAAGCTTCCCTAGTTTGAAATGAGTTTTCTTTATTGTGTTCAGAATATGTTGTTCAGATGTGAGCTTATCATCGATAGTTATGCCTAATAATTTTGCTGTACTTATGATTTCAATTTCGGTATTATCTAAAGAGAACATACTGAATTGTATATCTGGTTGTTTAGTGGAGAAAAGTAATAGTTTGGTCTTTTTGGGGTTTAGCAGCAATTGTGCATTATTTAGCCAGGCTTCTATAATTGAGAATGCCTTTTGTGTGGCTGTTAGGAAATTTGAGAAGTTACTGACAGTGGAGATTATTGTAAAATCATCTGCATATTGGATGAGGCTACTTTGTTGACAGGCTTTGTGCAAGTCGTTGATGAAAGTATTGAAGAGTAAGGGCCCTAGTATTGATCCTTGTGGGACTCCAATATTATTTCCTGACAATCAGATTGTTGGTTGTGCCATCTGATTGATTGTTCCCTGTTAGATAACAGGAAAACCAAGTGAGAGATCTGGGGGAGCAGTCTAGTTTAGATAGTTGGTTTATAAGTTTAGAGTGGGATACAGTATCGAAGGCTTTCTATAGATTTAGTAAGATTGCTGAAGTAGATGGCCTGTGTCAATGGCTTTATTGACAGTAACTGTAAAAGACAGAAGGGCTGTGATAGTGCTGTGGTTAGGTTGGAAACTATGTTGGGTAGGGGTAAGAAGATTATTGGTAGATAGGTATTTAAGAAACTGGATCTGTACACATTTTTCTAGTATTTTTGATAGTGAATAGAGTATAGAGACAGGGCAATAAATAGAGAGGTTATGGAAGTTCCACCTTTATGAAATGGAGTAATGATTGATTCTTTTTCCATAGGTGGGAGACATAACATTCAGAGACAGAGTGATTTATAAGAATGCTAATAGGGTATGCAATTGCTTTTGCTGCAAGTTGTAGATATTCAGGGGGGCAGATTGTCAGTGGACAGAGAGCAGGGTTTCAGTTTGGATAGGAGTTTGAGCATAAGAGAGGTGGGTACTAGCTGAATAGTAAAGGAGGGAGTTGTATGAGTGGTACTTGTATTGTATGAGGAGGGGAGGCTGTTGTTGTCCAGTATAGGATAATTTGTGTTGAGGGAGTTTAGGTTTGTTGGTGAGTCTTTAATTAGCTTTTGGATGGTAGTAATGAAATTGGTATTGGATTCATGGGCAATTTGTTTTGGATTTTTTTCAGGTGAAGGGGAAGGGTTTTGTAAGGTCCCAGGATTAAATAGAGTGGAGACAGATTTCTATAATTTTGGGGGGTTATTGTGTAGGAAGGATAGCTTAGAAGAAAAGTATTTATTTTATCTTGTATAACTAGTTTTTTTGCCTTATTTCTAAGTTGCTTGAATTCAAGTTCATTTTATGCCATTTTGTTTCTTTGTCATTGTTTCCAGACTCGGTCTCTCTGATGAAGACTTTGTTTGGCCTTTACCTTGAGAATCATTGATCTAGGATCTGGGCATATGGGTTAACAGCTGCCTCTCCTTTGACCATCATATTGCAGTCAGTGTTAGGAAATTCTATATTCTGCAACTAACTGCCAAGGGCATCTCTTCTAAAACCAAGGAAGTCATTTTATTTTTTTTTTATTTTGTATCACAAATATGGGTGAATACTGCACAATTTAGCCATTGTCTTCAGACAGGTTTTGTGCCACAAGAATGGAAGAGAGCACCACTCAACTCTCTGCACAAGGGTGGTCCCTCAACAGACCCTAGGAACTGCAGACCAGGAAGTGTGACTAGTCTCATATGCAAAGTAATGTAAAGAATTATGATGAACATGATTAATAATGACATGGGAAACCTTCAGACATTGCAGATAACTCAGTTTGCCTTGGACTGCACATACTGCTTACCTTGACCTGGCAAAAGCATTGCTATAATACCCCACTCAGGAATTGTTAACAAACTCATGGAATTAGGCAAAAACCCATATGTTACATGGTTTGCTAGCTGGTTCCCATACAGGACCCAGGAAGTTAGGATAGGGAGGCCGCCTTCAGAAATAGACTGGTTATTAGCAGAGTCCCTCAGAGCTCTGTACTGGGCCTACTCCTTTTTGGCATTTAGTTCTTGGAAGTCAAAGCCAATGTCAAAGGTCTCTAGTGGACCAAGTTTGAAGAATATCATATAATTCCCCCAAGACACTAATATCCTACAATAAGGACTAACATAGACAAATGACTGCTGCCAAACCATGTCTTAAATCTCAGTGCCAAGAAATGCATAATAGCACCCTTTGGGAAGTTAGCTACCATAGAGAAATAACTCATTCATAGCACACCTCTAAGAGTGAAAACAGTAGTCAGGGATTCAGGGTCATACATGAATATTAACCTGGCTTTGGACTGACATGTGTCTAAGGTAGAAAGGAAATCATTCTATGTTACTCAATTTATAAGTAAAAGCATGGCATCAAGGTGCAAGGAGGCTATCATTCCTCTGAATTCAGCCGTCATTAGACACATCATTGAGTACAGCACCCCTTCGCTTTGTACCTGACCAGGTACATACAACAACTGGGGCATCCACAGAGGTTCCTCAAAAAAAAAAAAAAAAAAAAAGGATGTAAACAACATGACCTATGCAGACTGCCGTAAAGTCCTGACAGACTGCTGAGAGGCGATCTGTGCCTGGCTGGTATACAAGATATCCTTGGATCACACTCTGATGGACCTTTTACACATTCACAAAACCAATAGTATCAGAGCTACTCAATCTAGGGACTTAAACTTTGCTTGTGACAGAAATAGGACATGCAGAAAGAACAGGTATGTGTCTCCAAGAATTCCCCTCCTCTGGAACAGGCTTTCTCATCCCTGTGAAGCAGAGTTATTTCCTAGGCATAACCTGGACCAGTCGATAAGAAATTAGAAATGCATTCCAGGTCTAGCACCTTTATGTTATACCCTGGTTTATATTATGCCCCTTAAAATAACACCTAAGGCTCAAAAAAAAAAAAAACTTGTGGAATACATTTGGGAATGTGTGGCTAAGCTTATAAAGGCCTCAGTGGTTGCTAGCATGGTCTGCACCTTTGAATCTCTGAAATTATTCATTTATCTGAAAAGCAAAAAAAAGGTTAAATACAGAATTGTCAGCTGGCCCTGATGGAACTGGATTTAAAATGTATAAAAATCTAGAAGTATTGCAGAAAAGTATTTTTATATGTGTTTAATGAATGGTTGAATTAAGGTGTAAATAATAAGGAATTGTGTAGTGGGAAAAATTAGAAAAAGAGGATATAAAGAATTGGAGACCAATAGCTTTAAATAATACAGACTATAAAATATTTATGAAAATAATACAGAAAAGATTTGAATGAGAGATGCAACATATAATGGAGGAAAGTGTATATGGCCTGAAAAGAAAATGTCACGATTAATTAATGATAGTGAGAGAAATAGTGGATGATACTTCAAAAAGGAAAGAAATGTAAAACTTCTAAGTTCATAGGTAGGTACTAGGCTATCGGCCCTAGGGCCTATAAAAACCTAGATAAAAAGGTACCCTGGCTTTTCCCACTCAAGAAAATTATTTTCCTGTGCCCCTGTCGAGCAGAGCCACAGAGGTGATCCCCACGGTGAATTTCCTATTTCCCATCCAATCATCAAGATTTTTCTTGAAGAGTGCTAATGAGGAGCTTTGTTTGATATAGATAAGTAGTTTGGTCCAGGGTATGGGAAGTCTCTGGGACAGGAATCTATCCCTCCAGCATTTTCTGTTTATTGTGGTGACAAGATTTAGGTCCCTAGAGCATGTAGCTCGGATGGATTGGTATTTCTTTAAGTGGAGCATGTCCAACAACTCTGAGTTTGACATAGCTTTTATGTTAGGCAGAGATTGCCTCTGAGTAGGAGATATGCGATGGAGTAAAGCTGGAGTTTTTTGAGACTGTCTGCAAAAGGCATCTGTTTGAGGCCAGTAATCCTCTTTGTGAGGTATTTCTGCCACCTTTCCAGTTGTTGCAGATGTCTTGTGAAGTACATACCAAAATGGGCATTGTACTCTATAATGGGTCTAATGAGTGATGAGTAGAGGGGAACAATGACCTCTTTTTTCCTGGATGAGAAGCCTTTTGTGATGAGGTGTGCCATGTAGAAGGATTTCCTGACTACTGTGGCGATGTGATTATCAAAGGAGAGACTACTGTCCACCTGTGCCTGAAGGTCTCATCACACTTTCAGTGTTAAGTAGACTACCACCTATGTGGTAGCTCATGGGTACAGAGTTTTTACCAAAGGGGATGACAATGCACTTTTTGGCACTGAGCTTGAGGCCATGCTTTGACACCAGATATCTGTCTCAGTGATGTCCTTTTGTAGGATGTCCACATCATTCAGAGTTTCAATTATGGCTCCTAGTTTGCAGTCATCTGCGAACCTCATTAGCCAAAGACCTTGTGTGTTAGCCTGTACTTCAGAAAAGTAGATACCAAACAGGAGAGGACCCAGGACTGAACCCTGTAGTACTCCACTTGCCACTGGTCTGAAGTCTGATTTGGAGTCTGCTACTTTCACAGTGTGGGTTCTGTCAGTGAGCCAGTTGGCAACCCATCTTGTGACATAGGGATTTATACCTAGTTTAGTGAGTTTATCTATAATTCCAGAGTGGGGGATGATGTCAAAAGCCTTGGCGAGATCTAGATAGGCTGTGTGAACCACCTAACCCTCATCTATAGCTTTGATGACTGCTTCAAAGAAGTCAATCAGGTTTAGGAGACATGATCTGCCTTTTACAAACCCAAACTGGGTAGGGTCCAGAGTTTGGAGATTACCAGTGTCTTTCTTTATAAGTTCCATGATGATATGCTCCATGGCCTTGCAGACCAGGCTCGTTAGGCTAATGGGGTGGTAGTTCCCAGGGTCCATGGTGGCTCCCTCTTTGTGGAGTGGGATGACCGCTTCTGTGTGCCATTCAGTGGGCACAAAGCCTGAGGTGAGGCTATGATTGAACATGGTGCTTAGGTGGGGTGCCAGTTGATTCTGTAGTTCATTGATTCTGTAGTTCATGTAAAATGCAGCCTGGGATGTTGTCATGTCCCATGGATGCTGTGTTCTTGGCTTTGGAGAGTGTGGTTTTTACCTGTGCAGCCATGATTACAGGAACTTTGCATTCTTCCAGTACAGAGATGGGCCCTTTAGGGGGGTAAGGTGGGGAGGGTAAAGTTAGCACTACACCTATCTGCCAGGATGTTGGCAATATCAGTTGGTTCTGCATATTTAGTGCCATTGTGCTGTAACTCCGAGCAGATCTGAGTGTTCCCATTGAGATTCTTGACATAGCTATAGAATGCATTGTGGCTGTCTTTAGAATCAGTGGTGATTTTGTTTTCATAACTAGCTTTGGAGGATTTTATGAGGGATCTCAGCTTCTTACTGAGGCTGACCAGGGAGTTCTTCCAGTCATGGGATTTTACTTTTTTTGCAACAGTTTCTTTCTTCTGTTGTAGAGTTTGTTTATGGCAGAGGACCACCAGATTTGGCTTCCGTTTTTTGAGGATAGCATCTTTATTCTGTTAGGGATAGCATGATTCATGCACTCATGTAAGTGCTTATAAAGTGCATTTGTGTAGGATTCAGCAGTTGCACCTCTATGTCTGTCTGCTTGGGTGTTGTGAAGTTTGCCACTTCTATCTTAAAAAGCGTGAAGATGGCTTTGGAGAAATTTTTTACGGTGGTTTCCCTAATGGGGGGTGGGGTGGTATGTGGACGTCTAGGCTGATTAGTTTGTGGTCGGATCTGACCAATGAGGAATTGACCTCTGGTGTGGAACACCAGTCACCTATGTTGGTAATGACCAGGTCAAGGATACTGCTGCCCCAGGTGGGGGTGTGGATAAGTTGATCCAAGGCATTGGAATTTATGAATTCCAGAAAACGTTGAGCAAAAGAGTTGGTACATGAGGAGTTTTCACAGTTAATGGTGGGGTAGTTGAAATTGCCCATTATTAGGGTGTTGAGTTGTACCCTAATATTTTCCAGTGCATCAAGAAATGAGGAGTGAGAATCCTGAGGCATGGTGGGGGATCTGTAGCAAGTTACAATTTGGATTGCGGTCTTGCCCAGAGTTATTTGCACTTGGATAATCTCGGATGCATTATGCTGAGCAACTAGCCTAGAGGTGTGGATATCCTTAATGAATATGGACACGCCCCCAACTTTATTGTTTTGGACCAGGCTAGGTGGCCGAAAGGTGTGGTATGAATTATAGCCTGGTAATGCAGGGGTGCTCTCTGCAGCCTTGAAGCAGGTCTCTGTCACTGCACAGATGTCAATGTTCTCCATTTTAAGGAGTGCCTCGAGTGAATGCATTTTGAGGTTTAGACTTCTAGAAGCATTATCCTCAGGTTTTGCTTGCTTGTACCTGTTTACGGTGGTGAATTTGTCATTTGAACCTTGCCTAAAAAAGGCATTAGATGGAGGGCAAGAGGATTAGCCAGTATCTTGTATCCCAAGGGTGACAGGTGCATGCCATCTTTGACAAGACATTGTGGTCTGCTGATCATGTCATCCCAGGCAGAGAGATACTGGATCCCCTTAGAATGACACCAGAAACTTAGCCAATTGTTGAAGTCAATCATTTTGTCCTTGTACTGTGGTATCATTCTGGGTGATGGCAGGATGCTACTCAGGGCTAGGGTCATACCTGCCTGGGCTACAAGATCGAACAGCTCCTCCATGGCTCTTTTCATCTAGTCCAGGGAGGGACGTCTCAGGTCATTCACACCAACATGGACAATGACAGAGTCATATTTGTACTTGTGGAGTGACCTGAGTATGTGCATTATGTGGTGGATCCTGGCACCCGACAGGCAGCTGACAGTAACGTTCTCCCTGTTTAGCCTAGTGAGTGGAACATCAGTATGCCTGACTATAGAGTAACCCATGACTAGAGTGTTGGGTACGTTGTTATGCCTTATGGGCTGTGGTTGAGTGGCATCCTAAGTTTGTGGACTATGTGTCATTTGGGTTGTGTTGGGGGGTGGAGGTTGCATTCGTTTCTGCTTTGGAGGTCTCTGTTGCTTGAGCAGATTTTTATTGAGAGCCTCCGTGAATGTAGGTGTGTGTTTTGTGTTGCTGTGTGTGTGTTTTGGTGGTGTAGGTTTTGAGGGACTATGTGATGAGTGTGGTGTAGTGCAAGTGTTTACTTTCTCCTCTTGACTGTCTAGTCCAGTCTTGGGTGAAGAGAGCTTTGCTTCCAGTTTGGCTATATAAGTGCATCTCTCACAGGTTGTAGTGTTGGGTGGTAGGAGGAGAGGGTTGTCTGGGTATATGAGGCAATTTGTTGCATTGCCCCAAGATGCCCAGATTCATCACGTAGACAGTAGAAAACAACGGAAGTGACCCTTAGACATGCCTGGATAGGTGCTTATCTATTAAGTACTAAAAACTGTTTTCCTCTAGACAAGTGAGAAAAGTTGAGTGCTGTAGTAATTTGTAGCTTATTTAGTGCTTTCAAGATATGAACAAGTGCTGAGCTCAAACAAACAGATTTGAGTGGAAGTATGGTAGGTGATATTAATAAATCGGTTGACTCGATGCATGATGCTGTGAGAAATAATGGAAATATACAAAATCAGCAGCATTTTATTTGCCTTAGTTATGAAAACAACAGTCAGGGAAATTAATAAAAAAATAAATGCAAAGCTTATAATTCATAAGGATGCGGAGATTCCAGTTAAGATGTCATATGCAGATGATATTAATATAACTATTAAAAATAGTGAATGATTGTCAGAAGTTATAATTTATTTAGTTGATTGTTTAAAGGAAATAGGTAAAACCATAAAGGAAAAAGTAAATGAAAGGGAGTTCTAATAAAAATAGAAGGTATACAATGCTCTACGAAAGAAATATCTGTTTTATGAATAAACTTTAATGTTGTTGTATCTTTCGGCTTTTCCCGGTTAGATGTCGCCACAGCGGAGCTCCAGTCTGCTAATGATTGGCAGTAGATTTTTTACATAATGAGTTGCCAGCCCTGAAGCACAACCTTCAACGAAGGTATGCCCATTCACACATGTCTCCACACAGAAGACGCTTTAGCTGAGAATCGAACAGGACAACGTCTTACTGTGAGGCGACAACGCTACCGCAGCACCACCACTGCAGCTATGAATAAACTTTAATAAAGAACGCAATAAAAAGGGATGGGATATAATATTAAAGGAACTGAAAGATAGTTGTGTGCTACGGAAAACATACAGAATATCTTATAAGAAATAAGTAAGTCTATTCAGTATTAATGAGTAAGGCAGCATATTTATCAAGTGCTATTATGATTTCTAGAAGGTATGAAAAATTTTTGTTAGAAATACTTTTCTTATTTATATAGGAATCTATATTAAACCCTGTTAAAAGGGGTATATTATACATGAACAAAGGAGAAGGGTGAGTAGGTATGCTGAATCCAATAGTATATGTTGCATCATTAAATTTGTATAAAGTTCTGAAATAGTTAAATGAAAAAAGTGAATTTAGTAATAAGAGTATTCAAATATAAGTATGAAGAATTGTGGGACATAATAAAAAAGTAAAAAATGAGTAAAAGAAATTTCGAAAAGAAATAGAGATTTACCAACAAAAGATAAAACTGTGGAAAATAATGACTGAGAAAGTGTAAGAAGACAGACAAATATGGTATAAAAATATTATGAGGAAAACATTAGTGTTTATTCACTGGAAGATCATAAGATCACAGGATATTACTAGGCAATCTACCTGGAGATCAATATAAGCCTAGCCGTTTCATCCCAATGTAATACCATAGAAATGCTAGTCAATACCCAATACTGCATTTAGTGGTGACTGCCCATGTCCAGGAGGGTTGTGAGCTCTATCTTTGGTAAGAATTTATGGTGTCCCATGCACTTGTCCAGGTTCCTCCTGAACAGTGTCATAGAGGTGCTCTGTTTCACATGAATTAGCAGCCTATTCCAAAGACGTGGCAGTCACTGGGAGATAAATTTTCCCCTACAACATGCTCTATTTACATCACAGGCCATATTTAGGACTCTGGAACAGGTAGCCCTAGTCCTGTTTGATTTAAGGATATGCAGCAAGTTCATTAGGTTTGGGTCTTGGATTGCTCTGTAGGCCAGGCATAAGTCTCCTCTAAGGAGTCTATATGTTACAGAGTATAGTGACAGGGACCTTAGTTGGTCTGTGTAAGGCACATGTTGGAGCCCCTTGATCTTCTTTGTTAGAAACACAGAAATCTCTCTTAATTGCTGCAGCTGCTTAGTACGGTACATGCCAAATGGGGTGTTATACTCAATTATAGGCTGGATAAGTGCAAAGTTTAGGGGCAAGATATTTCAGAAGAATAGATAAGTAAGATATTCCAGAAGAAAAGATCAAAGCCATAAAAGAAAGAAATAAATGGTGTAATCATAATGTTGAATGTCAATATTTTTTAGGGAATAAAAAAATTAACAGTAAAAGCAAACGTGTTACAAAAAGAAAAATGAAATATGTTTGTATTGTGGCAAAGAAGTAAAAAACAGAACATGCTTTTTTGAAATGTAAGAGAGTTAAAAAATTGTGGAAGAAATGATGTACAGAATTGTTTTTTAAATCTTTAAGAATAATGATAGTATAAATACAGATATGATTGAATATGGTTATTATGAGAATAAAAGCAAAAAACTGAATTTTGATAAAAAGCGTTTTATATAACATGGGTATTATGGAATGTATGTTTAATGGAAACTGGACATTGTCACTTATATTAAAAAAGATTAGACTATGGTTAGGGAAAAAGGAGTTGGGAGTTAAAGTAAGAAGTATGTACATATGAACAATAGTTGGATGTGTAAAAAAACTGATGAAAGAATGAAAATGAGAATTTTAAACAACTCTGTAGAACTTTTAATGTACATCTCTCTCTCTATATATATATATATATATATATATCTATATAGTAAAAAGATGTAAATAAATAAAGGGCCCCTACTCTTTTCAGTAACTGCTGTGGGAGCTTTCAAATCCACCTAAGCTACCACCAACTCAAGCAGATGGGACTTCAGTTTAAAGTGTCATCTGAACTACAACACATTCAACAGTGCAGCACCCCCTTATACCGCACTACACTGTTTGCAATCAGTCTACGTTGTGTGGGAATAGAACCCACATGCCTTCTGCACCAAAGTCGAGTGTGTTACCTTTAGAGCCACTGATATTGCTGAGTGTGGATGTGACAGTGAGATACTGAAGTAGTAGACTTTGAGAGGGAAGTCTCCAGCTTGCTTAATATCTGCACCCACAGAAGGTGTCTACAGTGTTAAGTAACAATGTGTTATCAGAGAGCATGCGACCGTTTCTGCACTTCCTTCGCATACCAAGTGTTAGAATACTGGCAACTGAAAGTGGGCAAGTTTGTTGACACTCCATGATGTGAACTGATGATTCATGTAAAGGGCTCAATGTAAAAGGAACTATAGATGTGTTTATACAATAAAACTGGGGGATAACACTGGTACTTTTGTAATGAGACTGACTGGGGGATACTATTGCTGAAGTGATGGAGATACCCAGAGAATAGTGTTAAGAGCTGGTGGGAGTGAGCGGGATTGAATCACCATCTCCTACAGATATACTCATACAAATGAATTTATTTCTTCCATCATTGTGTCTGTGGGAATTCAAAATAATACAGGTAAATGCTCAAGCTACACATACACATTATAGGTGTGGACACCAGCTGTCATACTCTGAAAAAAAAAATCTGCCACAACAAAACTGCATCTCTCTCTAGACAAGCAGTTCAGTTTGCAATGTTTGAATATGACACAAAGTGGCTGCATCTCAGATTTCATATTCTGGTATCCCCCTGAATGAAGATGCAGAAGACGTTGCCCCTAAATATTAGTGTGCCCTAACAGGATCCTGAAAAGGCTTATGCTTTGAATTATAATAGAAACTAACAGTATGTCAGTCTACTGAACAAGAACCATTTTTCTGCTGCTTCTAGACTCGTTTTCTGACAATTACACTATTTTCCACAGCAAGCAGTATATATACGAGCAACTCAGCCTAGTTTGCTTTGTCCCAGAATACACTCATGCCTCATAAGAGTCCCCAATAGAGAGACAAACTGAGTTACACCTGGTAATCACTAATTAACTACAACTATGGACTCAGTACAGCTCAAGCAAGAACGAAAGGAATCCAGTGAAAAACAGCTATAAATTCCAACATTTAGTGTTCAGATGCCTAGAATCAGCAGCAATTATTCCACTGCCACTAGAATAACGAGCACGATCTCTAAGATGGCCACCACTTTAAGCCAGAAAATGTTGTTACCAAACAATTAAGAGAGAAATTTAAGTATAAATCAGATAAAAAGCAGTTTAAAATCAGCACAATTGACAACTACTTTAAGTGTAGTGATAAATACAAAAAAAGAAAAAAGGTAACTTTTTTGTGAAGTCCAGAAACTCGTTCAAAGTTTTCAGTTAGTGTACAAAGGCTCATCTGTCTGCAGTATTAATGGAATTACTACAGTATTACTTTATTTTAAGCAACAATCAGCACAGCCAGTTCACATGGAACTTAACTGCTGGTTCATTGACAGTGCACCTGTGTAAGCATACTCAACCAGTACATATATGTCTCTAAATCTCTTTGAGAATTTAAAATATATGTGGAGTGAATCTAGAAAGGCACACTCAGGATTTAGACTGTTCTGAACAATGGACACTGTACCCCCACAAACGCTTCTCATTATCCAGATGCCTGTCATGTGATAGCAAAGTGCAATGTATCCAGCATGCAAGTAAGAGAAGTGCCATCAGATTTTTTTCAAGCCAGGCCACTGTACACAAACTAGGTAGTTAAACATATCCAGAATAGCATTAAGATCCCTAGTACAAAGTGGTGGTGTGTAAAGTTCACATCACTCCCATCACTGTAGGATATACGGGTGTGCATCTCTCACAATAACTTCATAACATCAATCTGCCAAGGTAATGAGATGTAGCAAAGTACAATTTTTTATTTTTTTTTTTGTAAAATGTCGTAATGCTAATAAGGATTCACCTACCGTAACAGCAGTTCGGTTATCAACCTCAATAAATGTGGGACTTGTGAGGCTGAATACTGTTCATCTCAAGGCCTGCTATTTATCATCGAGGCAATAGGACTACATAATGAAATACATCACATAAAAATACATAACCCAGAAGAAATGTAGTTAACAAGGACTTGAGGGACAGACTCTCCTCCCATCCCGAGATTGAGAGGGACTGAATCAAATATTTAATATTACAAGAAATACTCTCATACAAATGTATTTATATTCTCCATCTCTGTGGGAATTCAAGACATACTGATAAGTTGTCAAGCTAAACATTTACATCAGGTCTACTTCTGATTGTCGAAAGCTCACTTTTTTGACAACCAGAAGATCGAACCCATTGAAGCAAAAGTGCACTTTCGCAAATGCTGGTTTTCCAAAGCGTATTACAGTGGGGATAAGGAAATATATCCTTTTCCCCACTGTAGTGCGATCTCAGAGTTAGTATATTTAAGTAGGGGGTGTGGGGGCTGCAGGGGGGGTGAGCCCCCCTGCAAAATACTGTTTAAAGCAGTATTTATTTATTTATTTGCCGGTTCACAGAACCGGCTTTTGCGAAAGTGCACATTTGATCTAGTGCACTTTTGCTTTAATGGGTCTCGATGTTGCTTGTTCGAGGTAGTGAAATTTCGATCAAGCAACATAGACCCTTTACATCATGGGTGTGGGCACCAGCTGACATACCCTGAAAAAAAACTACACACCAAAAACATCTATCTCTAGACAAGTTTGTAATATTTTGTAAACATAAAAATGCAACACAGAGTGGCTGCATCCCTAAGCTCATACCCTGATAGCTCCCTGAATGAGACTGAAGAAGCAGTTGTCTCTAAATATGAGTATGTTCTAACAGGATCTTAAAAAGAATTGCCCTCTAAATCATAACAGAAACTAATAGTTTGCAAACGATATGGACAAGGTCCATTTCCGCCTGGATCCCATAACATTTTAGAGCTAAAGGAGATAACTAGTTGGTAGGCTTCCTAATGTGTTCATAGGCTTACAACGGTCTCCTAGGAGGCATAATGTCTCATACCCTCTCTCCCAAAGTCTGTGGATGAGGCTGAAAAGCCGGCGGCTGAATCTTACAAATTAATATAAAAAAAAGTTGTCGAAGGTTGTGTCTTCTGGTATTTAAGTCCTAACTTTGAGAGGATTTTTTTCTATACACACTGAGCAGAGTGGAGGAGGGGCATCGACTACAACTCTGATCTGAGATATACAAGTATCCTTTTTTTTGGATTATTTATACTGATTATTGTTTCTAGCAATTTATATACAGCACTTGTTATTGCCTGCTGCATTTTTTTACTGCATTTTATTGCTATTAACTAATCTGCATGAGTAACTGATTTGTTTGCAGTTAAAAGCATTGTGTAGAGTATATTTGCTCCTTTATCTGTTTAAAAACTTTCATTTTGTGGCTCACTGCTGTCATAACATTTCTGTAGTGTTTACTGTCTAAAGAGTGTAAGCTAATAGCTTTAGTATTGGTCCCCACCTCCCTCCCTGTTGGTGTCTTGTTGTTATACTTGGTGGCTTTGCAGTTCTCTGCCCCTACTTTGAATTTGATCTGGGACATTCCTCCCAGTCTAGTGTCATTATCTCATTCTACTAATACAGAGAGAACATTTGAGGAGACCTTCTGTTCCTCCTTTCTCCCTTTCTAAAAAAAAAAAAAAAAAATTGCCTGAATCTCCTTGTGTTCTGACTGTGCTCCTCAAACATTTTGGAAATATAGATTATATTTTAGAGCATTTATTATAACTGTGTTTGCCTTAATATTGCTACAACTCAAGTGCTCTAGGTTGCACTGCATCTGAATTGCTTGTGTGTTTTTAGCTGCTTTTCTGTGTATATATATAAATATATATATATATATATATATATATAGAGAGAGAGAGAGAGACTTCTCTGTATATGTAAACTAGCTACTTATTCTGCTGTATTACTGCTTCTTAAATCATTTTTCAGTTGTGCACTTGCCTTGCTTCATTTAACAAGTTTTAAATTGCTAATTTTGTAGAGTTTTAATTGCATTTACTGTTTAGGACTACACACTCAAGTGTGTTAGCCTTTTCTGTGTTTATTTACTGTATTATTGCATTGTTTAGCCTGTTTTAACCAAAAAAAAATGCTACCTTGTTTGCTCGATTCCCACCTTTCCTAGCCAGTCCAGATCCCAGGCTTTGCTTGTCTCAGGACTTTTTCTGTGCTCAGAGCTATCCAGACCTTGCTGTGGTAGAGGGAATTCCTACTGCTTACCAGTAGGAGTGGTGAGCATTGTACTGCCTATCTAACACTAGAAGAGTGGTTTCCAGCTCTGAAATTGTAATTTTATTAACCTTTTTGGTCTGATTTATATCCCTTTCAACTTTCTGGCTTAAAAACACATGTGTTTGCACATTTTTCACATTGTGCAGCACCGTGAGGCTACAGTTGAACTATTCCAGGTACCAGAAAGTCTGCTCTTCAAATTTTCCCTTAGAAATGGCTGGTTTCTCAGTAGTAGCACTACAATTGGAATCCCTGTGACTAGCACTTGCTCTAGAACCTGCTGGAAAGCACTAAGAAGCCTGAAACTGATACAAGCACTCAACTCTCCTTGTCAATAAGGAGAAATTAATCGTAGGCACTAAACAGCCTATAATTGCAAAGTACCTTGCAAAGGTAAGGGAAAACAGCTCTTATACTTTACAAAAAAGCACCTAAACAGGCATGTCCAAGGGTCAGCTTCTGGTGATTTCTCCTGTCCACCTGGTGAATCTGGGCATACTGGGGCAATGCTGCAACTGCCTCATGTACACAGACAACCCTCTCCTCCTCCACCCAACACTACAACTTGTGAGAGATGCACTTACATAGCCAAACTAAAAGCAAAGCTCTCTCCGGCCTAGATTGTGCTAAACAGTCAAGAGGAGAAGGTTAACACCTGCACTACATCTCAAGCAACTCATAGCCCTTCAAAACCCAAACCATCAACACCCACACATAGCAACATTAAACCCACATATGCGGAGGCCCTTAACATTAACCTGCCCAAGCAACAAGGACCTCTGAAGCTGAAACACAAACACCAGTCACAACCAAAGTGACACATAGCTCACAACACCAGTGTGCCACCCAACAACAGCTCCTAAGGCAAGACAATGTACCCAACACTTTAGTCATAGGTGACTCTATAGTCAGGCACACTGATGTCCCACTCACCAGGCTGAACAAGGAGAAAATTACAGTCAGCTGCCTGTCTGGTGCCAGGATCCGCCACATAACGCATCCACTCAAGTCACTCCACAATAAGTACAAACACAACTCTGTCATTGTCCATGCTGGAGTGAATGACTTGAGACATACCTCCCTGGACTACATGAAAAGAGACATGGAAGAGCTCTCGGATCATGTGGCCCATGTAGGTATGACCCTAGCCCTGAGTAGCATCCTGCCTTCGCCCAGAATGATACCACAGTACAAGGACAACATGATTGACTTTAACAATTGGCTAAGCTTCTGGTGTCATTCAAAGGGGATCCAGTATCTGTCTGCCTGGGAAGACATGACCGACAAACCACGATGCTTTGCCAGAGATGGTCTGCACCTGTCACCCCTGGGATTCAGGCTACTGGCTAAAGCTCTTGCCACCCCTATAGTGCCTTTTTTAGGCAAGGTTCAAAGGACAAAACCACCACCGTAACAGATACAAGCATGCAAAATCTGAATCTCTTGAGGCACTCCTAAAAATGGAGAACATTGATATCGGTGCAGTAACTGAGACCTGGTTAAAGGCTCCAGAAAGCACCCCTGCAATACCAGGCTACAACTCTTAACACACTTTTTGGCCACAAAACCAAGACCGAAACACTAAAGGTGGAGGAGTGTCCATATTCACCAAGGATATTCACACCTCCAGGCTAGTTGCCCAACACAATGCATCTGAAATTCTCCAGCTGCAACTAACACTAGATAAGACTGCAATCCAAATTGTAGCTTGCTACAAATCCCCCACCATGCCCCAAGATTACACTACACCTTTCTAAACATACTGGAAAATATTAAGATACAACCAAACACCCTAATACTGGGTGATTTCAACTACCCCACCATTAACTGGGAAAACTACTCAGGTACCAACTTCTTTTCCCAACGGTTCTTGGAATTCATAAATTCCAATGCCCTGGATCAACTAATCCATTGTCCCTCCAGGGGCTCCAATATCCTAGACCTGGTCATTACCAACATGGGAAATAGATGCTCCACACCAGTGGTCACCCCCTCATTAGTCAGGTCTGACCATAAGGAAATCACCCTTGACATCCACATCCCACCCCACCCCCCAGTAAGGAAACCTCCTTAAAAAAACTTCTCCAAAGCCAACTTCATGCTACTGAAGTCAGAAGTGACAAACTTCATGACACCCATGCAGACGGGATCTGAAAGTTCGACTGCAGAATCCTACACTAAGGCACTGTACGATCACATCCACTCGTGAATGAATCGTGCCATCCCAAATAGAACCAAGATGCTTTCCTCCAAAAAAGGAAGCCAATCTGGTGGTCCCCTGCTATAAACAAACTATACAACAAAAGGAAGAAACTGTTGCAGAAAAGAGGAAAATCCCACGATGCAAAAAACTCCCTCACCAGCCTCAGTAAGAAGCTGAGATCTCTCATAAAATCCTCAAAAGCTAGTTATGAAAATAAAACTGCCAAAGATTCCAAAGACAACCTCAAGGCATTCTATAGTTATGTCAAGAATCTAAATGGCAATGCTCAGATCTGCTCTGAGCTACAACAGAATGGCATTAAATATACTGATCTCAATTATATTGTCAATATCCTGGCAGATCGATTTAGTGCCAACTTCACCCCCCTCTCACCCCCTAAAAGGCCCATCTCAATACCAAAAGATTGCCAAATTCCAGTAATCACGGCCACACAGTTAGAAACTGCACTCTCCAAAGCTAAGAATACAGCATCCATGGGACCTGATGACATCCCGGGCTGTGTACTACATGAACTACAAAATGAACTGGCATCTCACCTAAGTGTCATTTTTAATCATAGCCTCACCTCAGGCTTTGTGCCCACTGAGTGCTGCACAGCTACAGTTATCCCACTCCACAAGGGGGATCCATCTTGGATCCCGGGAACTACCGTCCCACCAATCTGATGAGCCTGATCTGCAAGGGCATGGAACGCATTATCATTTATAAACAAAGACATTGTCAATCTTCAAACACTGGACCCCACCCAGTTTGGGTTTGTGAAGGGCTGATCTTGTCTCCTGAACCGGACTGATTTCTTTGAATCAGTCTCCAGAGCTGTGGATGAGGGTAAGGCAGTCCACACAGCCTATCTGGACCACACCAAGGCCTTCGACACCATCCTCCACACTGGAAATCATAGATAAACTTACTAAGCTTGGCATATATCCCTACGTCACTCGATGGGCTGCCAACTAGCTTACTGACAGAACTCAGACTGTAAAAGTAGCGGGCTCCAAATCCAGCTCCAGACACGTGACAAGTGGTGTACCTCAGGGTTCAGTCCTGGGACCACTCTTGTTTGGCATCTACTTCTCTGAAGTACAGGCCAACACTATGGGATTCTGGCTAACAAAGTTTGCAGATGACTGCAAACTGGGAGCCATTATTGAATCCCCAAATGATGTGGATATTCTACAAAAAGGGCCTTACAGAAAGAGATGCCTGGTGCCAGAGCCATGGGCTCAAGCTTAATGCCAAGAAATGTATAGTTATCCCCTTTGGAAAAAAAAAACATGTACCCATGAATTACCACATAAGTGACAGTACACTAAACATTGAAAGTGTGATGAGAGACTTAGGGACACAGGTGGACAGTGGTCTCACCTTCGATAACCACATCGCCATAACAGTCAGGAAATCCTTCTATGTGGCACACCTCATCACTAAGGGCTTTTCATCCAGAAAAAAGGAGGTCATTGTCCCACTGTACTCATCCCTCATTAGACCAATTATAGAGTATAATGCCCCGTTTGGTATGTACCTAACAAGACATCTGCAACAGCTAGAAAGGCCACAGAAATACCTCACTAAAAGAATCACAGGCCTAAAGCAGATGCCATATGCTGACTGTCTAAAAAAACCAGTTATACTCTGTGGCATATCGTCTACTCAGAGGCGATCTCTGCTTAACCTAGAAGGCCATGTCAAACCCTGAGCTGTTGGACATGCTCCACTTAAAGAAATCCCAATCCCACAGAGCCACACACTCCAGTGATCTAAACCTTGTCATCACAATGAACAAAACATGCAGTAGGGATAGGTTCCTGACCCACAGACCCCCCCCCATACTCTGGAATAGATTGCCCATACATGTCAAGCAGAGCGCCTCCTTGGCCCTCTTCAAAAGGAACCTTGATGATTGGATGGGAGATAGGAAATTCACCCCGGGGATCATGTCAGTCGCCCTGCTAGACAGGGGTCCAGGGAAGTAAATATTGTGGGAAGAAATATCCAGGGAATTGTTATGGCTAGGCTTATATAGGCCCTAGGGCCGATAGCCTAGTACCAACCTATAAACCTATGTCTGACAAAACCCTGGCAATGCAAACGTGACAAAATGTGTAACATAACCTTGGACAAAATGGGAATAGCAGACAAACCAAAATTCTTCTGAAAACATGTACAGCAAAGAACATGTCAATGCTTGCAGTTCTGAAACCCATCTAACTGAGGTAAATGCCAAAAGAAATATAGCTTTTTAGCCCAAACACTTCAGTAGAACTAAAAAGACTAGTTCATAAACAGACTTAGTCAACAAATAATTTTTCTAACACAGAGTTCATATATCATGAATGACAATGAATTTTCCTGAGTGGGTTCGGGTAAAGGAAAAGGAAAAAATGGAAAAGGGCCTGAGCTTTAAGTCATTAAGACTGCATAGTGACTAATCACGGCCAGGAAAGTCATATAAAAGCAATGATATAGGCACTTCAGCTTTAAGCTACAGCTGACTTTTAGTATCTCTTTTATTATCTTGCCAGACTTTGTTTGACAGACAAAAAGTGGGGATCTCCTAAAGACTGCTATGTGTGGATGTAGAGAAAATATCTATCTGTATGGCCCAGAATAACTGCAGACTAATCCCGTAACATTTGAATTTCTCAAGCCTTTTCAAAAATATTCCGTTATGTGAGATAGCTTAAGCTATATCTCATAGTGAGGGAATTTTACAAGCAGACGTTAAATGGGTAACTGCACAAGCCAAGGGTGTTCACACTCACTAACATTTTCGACAATATACATACAGCCACTACATAGGGCCTAAGGATTAATGATAAGATCCAGGGTGTTTTTAAAACATGAGCTACAGAATCTTTGCAGATGGCCTCTCCTCAGTTGCTCAAAGACAATCACCTCTTGGCTGAAAATTGCTGGATGATTGTATAAAGATTTCAGGTAGTAGATATTATCCCCACTGAATCCCTCCAAAACAGAAAGTAGAAGGAGCTAAAATATGTGCAGATGCATACAGCTATTACCTTGTGGTTAACAATATTGAGGAATTTCAAGGATATCACATGATAATGCAGAGCAGGGGGTTGGGTTCTTAATTCTGAGGATAAACTTATCAAGATCATGTTTTATTGAGTATGCACCCAGCAGATCTCATCAAAATGGTATTTCACAGTTTTTATGCAGACTCTTGACTCAGCATTGGGAGTGGGGTGGGGGCTTTGTATACTTTACCTCCAACTAATAAAAATATGTTCCAAAGTTAAATCATTTCTACTGAGGGAGGACAACTCAAAATCACAGCCTATCCAGATAGGTTTTATTAAAAAATAACAGGACTGGATTCCTAGTATGAAAAAGAACACAAATCTGACAATGCTAGTTGCATGCTGGGAAAAACTAGTAGCCCTATTCCAGCCAACATGATGGATGAGCTAGCTGTAGAGTGGATCCGTATTATATACAGCCAAGCACACAAGTACAAACATAATGCACAGTAACCAAAAAGCCGCAGGCAACCAGTGCAGGCTCCACAGCATGGAACTGATCTGGACATTATGAGTAGTAACCATCAGTAACTTAACCACAGAATTTTATACTGAGTCCAAAAAGTCAATGGCAATGCAAGGAAGATAAAAGGATGCTACAGTAATCCAACTGGGAAGAGATAAGGTCATGCACAACCACTGTGAAGATTTTCAGGTATGGTTAACTGTTTTAATTACGTTATGTTTCTCAACTAAATAACAGCAGACCATCAAGAAATGCACCTGTACTTCACACTTGCACAAATACCAAACTATTTCCCTTTTAAAGAATTACAGTGGGGCAAAGCTTGAAGCTGCAAAGGAGCCTTAAATGTGCATGTATGTTTAATGCATCAACCTTCCTTGGTAGCCCTTTTCCATTCAAGGACAGTTTGCAAAGTATCTTTACTAGACTCAAGAGCTGATATATGCCACATGAAGGATATATATAACTGGTACCATAAGCATAACAATGATGTCACACAAAATATAACCGCTGTCACTGCAACTGGACTGGGATGGGGTCAACAGAGTTACAAGAAAGGATTCAGATTATACACTCACTACTTTCACTACAGATTTACTAATAATTTGAAGGCCATAGAGTGAACAAAGTTTCTCTAGACAGCACTGATTCAAAGATGTTTTTAAGAACCAAAATAATTTCTAGTTTGCTTACCATGGGATATTACAGATTCACATGGACTAATTTCATGCCAAGGTCATTGTTTACATAACCAAAACAGTTAATACATTTTTAGGTTCATACAGACTACAATATAGTAAGGATATAAGTAAAGTTATATACCAATTCTGAATTAACAACAAAAGAATATCGTACACAATTTGTCATTTCCTTTCATAAAAATATTCTTAGGATTCCAATAACAGAGAGAGAAAGAGTGAATACAAGGGGGCAAATACAGATGACTAACAGAAATATTCAATATGATTAAAAAATCTGTATAAAAATTCAAGCTAGCTCACACATTGAACTATAATTTAAAACTAAATATAAGAGTATGATCTAACATGTGACTGGATATTTACTATTCACATAACAAAATCTTTAAGACTCATGAAGTCCAAGTGAGTAATAGGACAAAGGGCTCACTCTGCTATTTTCCATGTTACAAAAAAAAAAAAACAATGAAAAAAAATTAGTGTATGAACCAGCCATGTTCTTTTTTTTTAATTTTTTTAAGTTACTGCAACTGTGACTTGTTTAGTCAAGAATCAGGGACAAAGCCAAAATAGTTAGTTTAGTTTTTAACTCTGAAAACATTTAGGAAGCTCAAGAAGTATACTACCGAATATACAAAAATTAGGCATGGAAATGACATGCATGCTCTTTTTTAAGCATGTTTTCCTTCAGGAAAATCCTGTGTTCAGAAGTAGTAACTTGGAACACTGTTACATTATTCTTAGGGTTGCCATCTTTCTTTGTGGCTAAAACCGGATTAAGGTCACACCCCTCGCATCACCCATAACTCCACCCATCCCGACCCCTCTCCCATCTTTGCCCCGCCTATTTTGTGACATCACCGTGACATCAGCTGCTGGGAATGCTCTCTTTTTTTCTGTTCCAGATGCCTGCTTTCAGCTAATTTACAAATGTCCCTGCCAGCAGTGCTAAGCTAAACATCACACTCCATTGTCATTCTGATACAATGTTGTGTCTGGAAAGGTCTGTTAAAGAATACTTTGCAACGTGAAAATCATAAATACTTCACTGCATCTTCCCATATTTGCTTATCAAAGTAAATGTTCATTATTTAATTTAAAGTTGTTGGACTATCTAATTGTGAGATCCTATTTTAACTGAAATTCCAGAAAGAGCTGATATCATAAATTGCATTTAATTATATGCAAAACAATTGCAGAACACACTCAATAAAAAGAAGCCAATATACACCACATGTATGCCCAAAAATGCGAAACACACGTATAACATAAACAGATATACATTACAAAAAACAGTAGTAACACCGCTACTTTCTTTACCCACACTTTCAAAACATTTTTCCAAGAACTTTCCTTACAAGCTACATTACTCTATAAAACACTTGTATGTCATATAAACCACCCATTCTTACAATTTAGCTGATTAAGATTTCATTACCTCCATACCAATACAATGCATACAGTACTAGCAGGTATATTACTTCCATACTAATGCGTGCAGTTCTAGCAACTACTGATAATCACAAAACACCTAAGGTCTAAACTGCTAATGTTTAAAGAAACAGAAACATAAATCGGATTTCTTATTAAAAGTATAATAAACTTAAATTTAGTAATATAGACATAAATGCACAAAACAATCACAAAATAACAGTTTTAATTCATTAACAGCCTAAAAGGTAATTATGCATTTCGTTATCAATACTCTACAAGCTGGGATGTACAGATCATCGAAAACCTTTTTTTTCTGATGTTAACACATAGCAGCAAAGTTCAATGTTGCAACTTGCTTTAAAATATATAAATAATAGTACCTTACCATAGAAACACACCGTTCTGTTGGCCCAAAAAGACCAGCTTGAATTTCCTCAGAGGATTCTGAAATCACCTCCCGCTGACATGATAATATGATGGCAACGCACGGAACAAAAGGCAGGGAACAGAGCAGGGCCAGGGTCTGTTGCAGGCAGCAACTACAGAATGGACTGGACAAATGGGAGTCTACTGGACTCAAGTGAAACTAAGTGGGTGGTCCTAGTGGTTTCTGGTACTGGTAATGGCACTTGCTGGTTACTAAGCTGCAATACAACCCAAGCGGCTAAGCAGTGATTGCCAAGTATAGCACTACCTCTTCCCACAACCTCCAGCCACCTCTCTGTAACTTAGGGGGACTAAAGGTAATTGAACTACAGCAGCCTAACATGCTGCATAGTCAGAAACCACACCCAACAGCAAATCTGAGCGATGTGTAGATCCTACGATTTACGTGTTGGGAGGAAGCAAGCATGACATTGGTTATATGATGGGTGCTGCTACTGTGTGAGACTTTGTAATTTGTGTTAGTATTCTCTCAATTGTTCACACTGTAGGTTGTGACCCATATTGGCTACCGAAGGAATAATTAGGGGATTGTAACCCATGTTTTCTATGATATTTACCATTCTTTGTTTTCTCAGTATCAGTACTTCAGCATTTAATTTCAATAACTTAGCAAAATGGCGCAAAACCCGGACTTCACGTGTCCGGTTTTGAATGAAATTGGTAACCGGACAATTTGCCAGAAAACCGGACAGCTGGCAACCCTAATTATTCTTGATCAGGTAATTTATGCCATAAGTGCTGTTTTTGAATTTACTGGTGTATTTAAAATGTGATTATTATGTACAGAAACATTTTCAGATGCACTTTAACCTGATGAAATACAGGTGTGTGTGTGTGTGTGTGTGTGTGTGTGTGTGTGTGTGTGTGTGTGAAAGAGCTAATCAGTTTCTATAGTTTACCAGTCATTAAATAAATGTATTGAATCTGTTTCATTTGTGTACTTGGCCTAATTTTTTCTTTGACTGCAGTGCTAATACTTAATGGAAAATTCTTATCTCATTGTCTCCATTAGGCAAGACATGCAGTGAGTATGTCTGTTCAAACTAGTAATTTGTGACTGTAAGAACGCTGAGGGTTTCTGTAATTTGGCCACCAAATCTGACAACTTTCCAGTGATGCAGATCATAATTTAGATCTGAAAGGTACACGATGTAGCAGAAATAAACGAGAGAGTGCAAGATCTGGACATGCATTGCTAGCTTGGCAAATGGCATATAACAGCAGGAGTCAAGCCGGCAGCAAGACTAGAGCTGGATTTGGATTTTTAAGAACTACATTGAGCTGGGGAGATCAAAAAAGGAAATGCCAAAATTACCCAATGCAGATGACCTCTGAAATCAAATTAAGTGAATTTAAACCTTAAGCTAGTGCCTACCAACTGTATGGTTGGGAGGGTGGCCTAATGGTTAAGGTGTTTGCCTTACAAACACAAGGTACAGGGTTTGAGTCTCACAAGGGATAATTGGCTAGGCTTAAAATGGCTCGCAAGGGCAGTTAGCTTAGTACTACTCTATGAACCTATGAACCTATGAACATACTGCAGCTTCATAAATGTGATCTTCGCCTGTTACTCCCTGACAGATACTAACAAATGGCAGAATACAGAAGGTTAACAATGTGAAATATTGGTACATTGACAAGGAGAGGAAGCACTTCACTTTTTAGCTTTTAGGCCTGTAATGACAACAAAATGTTCCCTTGGTCCCTTCATGTAAGCAGAGACCAAGAACAAGCAAACTAGCAGCCTTACAACCTGAAAAATAAGCTATTTCTTATTCAAAAGCACATTAACCATTAGCTGCTAAACTTTAAATACTTTGACTTTTTTCCAGTTTGTGTAAGAGAATATATAAAAATCGACTTATGCACTGCCTCAAAAAGCAAACATCGCTTCAGATAAGCAAAGCAGAAAATGGAAATAAGCTATGATGCCGACCATGTTACATGCTTGAAAGTCTGAGGGGAAGTTTCCTGTCTAAAGCCTGGATGCCTTGCACTACCATCGGTATTTTGCAGTTTTGTGCTTTCAAGTTCGATCAAGATGCATTTGAAAGAATGCGTCTTATGAGCCTGCATACTCCAATGTAAAAACTTAACACCCAGATAATAACTCCTGACTCTGATCCTGTAAGCAGTGTAACTGCAATGAATGAACTGAAGTTTAGGGAAGCAAGTTTTACAACTGAATGATTTTGCACTAAAACTTTCTTCAAGAGAACATATAAAATAGTGAGAACTGTTAATGTGAATAATGTTTGTAAGGTACATGACACACAATACTTACAGAGCACTGGCCCGATTTCCTGGGAGAAGCTAGCTAAATAAAATGGATTTATATGGGGGTAGATAAAGCAAATAAATTCAGAAAGAGAAGCTCTAGAAAAATTACAGTTATTTATTACCCATAATGATAGATCAGTGTCTGCTTCACTCCTCAGTGAATGGGTACTTTGGATTTGATTGAATCTGACTAAGGCCACTCTCAGATTTTAGTTCCAAGGCTCAAGTTCATCCTATTACCCATAATTCCTTCTTTGTACTGAATGACATCAGACGGAGTTCACTTGCTTCTTATAACATTGAGGTTTACACCTTCCCAGCAAAGGGAAATATATTCTGAAGAAGCCCAAAAAATTCCTGGACTAAAAAACGTGGCAAAGGTATGACCAGGCTATCAGTAAAACAGTTCAGCCACTCCAGAAAAAAAGGAAAAATGACAACTGGAAGGGGGATGGGGGGAGAGAAGTTGAGGAGGATGGAAACAGGCAACATGGATCTATCTTTACAGTAAGTACATAACGTTCGCATGATATACTGTCTCTTCCATCAATCTTTAACAGATGGGACAGAGTCCCAGCTACCATAAACCATGGGAGGACTCATGGAAGAATATTTCAGAGGATGGCTGAACCAAAAGATGCTCTGGACCAAGATTACAAATCCAGTGTGTAGTGAGAAATGAAGGCATGGAAAGCAGACCAAGTATCTGATGCATAAACGCGGTCAGTTGGTACTTTAGAGAAAAGGGCAGTTGAAGTAGCAACTTACCTAGTAGAATGAGTACCATTAGTGCCAGGCAAAGGAATACCCTTCTCCTTATAAACATAAGAAGTGCACTCAGCCAACATAAAGGAGTTACTTTGGACAGTCCTTTACCTAATTTTGCTGGGGAGAAGGATGTGCACAATTGTTCAGTCTTTCTGATGTTCTCAATGCAAAACAAATAAAATCTGAGTTGTTGATGCATACCAAAAGAAACTACCATGTAGTCTCCCTTACTAGAAAAATTGAGAAAGAAAACAGGAAGACTGATGGAATGGTTCAGCAAGGATTTTGAGACCACATTAGGGAGAAAGGAAAGGATTTTTTGAATGCTATTTTGTCCTTATGGAAACCCAAATAAGGGGGCATAGAAGAAAGGGTGTGAAGTTCCAAAACTCTTCATGCAGAAGTAACTGCCAAAGGAAACAATGCTTTCCAGCAAAGATATTTCAACTCAACTGTGGCTGCTGGTTCAAATCAAGGCCTTGCCAATACCCGAAGAATAGTAATGTTCCGTGGAGGTGCAGTGTCCTTGATGAGGCTAGAGAAGGAGAGTGTCCCATAAAAAGGCCTTAGGCAACTTCAAAGAAGCAACCGGTGACTGATTTTATTGTACGTGAAAATTAGAAATGGCTGCTAAATGGATTTTACAAGTACAATAATTCACTCCATCTTGAAAAATGCTAATTAGAAAATCTAAAATAGCTGGGAAAGGAGCTGAAAATGTATCTATATTACTAATAGAAGCCTGCACTGAAAATCTCTATTTGCTCATTTAAACCTTTCTGGTCAAGGGTCTTTGTGAGGAGGTTAAAATGTGTACTACTACTTCAGATGAAGGTCTAGAGTGTCTAACAATCACAGGAACTGGAGAAACAATGCAGTTAACTTGAGGGCTTCGTAGTCCAGGTGAGGCATCCCGGATGGGGGACACAGAATATATGGAGCTAGTTCCAGCACCCATGGAGGGCAAATCAGATGAGGCCACAGGAAGGGAAACTACATCTGTTGAGGCCAAAAGGGAGCAATGAAGATCGCTCTAGCCTTGTTCCACATTGCTTCCTGCAGAAAGTTTGGTAAAAGATGAGTCAGAGAATAAGATCAAAAGGAGACTGGGGCAATTGTGGGCAACAACATCCATCAGGGACTCCCCCTCTTGAGGGATCAGGTAACTTCTGCATGTGATGATGGGGGAATGAAAAAGGTGTCAGTAAGGTCAGCCCTGAGTTTGAAAATCTGTTCCACTACTAATGAGTCAAGGGACTACTCATGGGATAGAAGAATAGATCTACTCCACTTACCTTCCAATACAGTGGACTTCCCCAGGATGTACGTTGCTGTTAGAAGGCCATAAGAAGAAATCCCCCACTGCAAAACCATCAATGGCTCTCAACACAGCAGGTAAGAATGTGTTCCCCTGTATTTACTGAGGTACCAGACCAACAACATACTATCTGTTTGGATGGCAGTCACACCCCTGAGGAAAGAATCCTGAAATCCACACAACGCTAGGATGACTGCTTCATCTCCAGGACACTGATGCGAAAACTTGCTTCTGTGGGTGGTCATGTGCCCTGGGCTGTCTTTCCCAAGAAATACCTCCCCACCCCAGTTGGGAAGCATTCGTGGTCATTGTGGTTGGGGGGGACAAAGGAAGAACAAATGTTGACCTTGAGAAACTATTTGAGAGTCTAGCCACCACCAAATATGGTTCCTGCAAATCTGGGTGACAGACATGGGAAAGATCATCGGCTGGCATCTCATTGACCACTTAACTGCAACAATCCACAGTGACATTCCCATGTAAAACCAGGCCAGAGATACTAATGTGATGAAAACTGCCATCAGGCTGAGAAGGCATAGAACAGATCCTGCAATTGTTTTTGATGGGAGAGTTCAGCCATCTCCCGATATTGGAGGGTAAGAATCCTTGATTTTCCTATGCCAATAATGATGCACTAATTAAGTTACTTTTATCAAAAACTATTGACAGAGACTGGCCATATATTATTAAGTATTGATGCTAGATGATATGGACAACCAGTGTATTATCAGAAAATTAAACATCATACTTTCAAAGATATAACTGCATCACAAAACTAAAATAAAATTTACTGTATACCATTTCAGAAGACTAGCAGTAACTATAGTTTAGCAAGGGTAAAAAAGTTGCAATAATGCCACTAGGTAATTCTGCAGTGCTAAAAATGTTGCATCAAGCTCATACTGGAGTACCCAGATCAAAATGGATTAGGAAGTGAAAAAGAAAGTAGGGGTGCCTGAGAAATGTTAACAACAGTGAATCATCAATAAATGCAAGGCATACCCATTGCAATGGCTTGAGAAGCCACGGTTAGCAGCGCAAATTAAAAATGTAAGGAGAGTTTGGCAAAGGAGGCAGCTGCCCTGGATGCTAGGTGTTAAGGGGAGCAATCACTACTTTGGAAGAATGTTGACTAGTCCCAGAAAGTATTCTGAATTATCAAGAGGCAATTGAGTAGCCAATTAGTCAGAATTTTAGTGTTTGTCAGGAAATGGATCAAGGCATTTTGTATCTGCATAATATCTGTTTGCTACGCTTAGCAAGGAGACAAGAAGACAAGAATCTATTATGTTCTTTGCTGTGGACTTCCTGAAGTTTTTCTCTTTTGTTTTCTTGTTGTGAGACTGGGGGGGGGGGATGCACATCAAATGGAGGCACTGCCCCGGATGCCAACCAACCTTGCAACAGCTCTATTGTATGTGAACTGTGCTGGTTCATTCCTTGAAAAATACTTTTGGTTTTAACAGCTGCTCTTTCAAAGTGAATGAATGTGTATAATGAAGTCTGTGACTTTGCATGCAACCACTGAAAACTAAAAGCTTTCAAAATTCACTATACTCTACAAATACTAATAAATGATATGGATCTTGTTTCATTCATTCCATAATTCAACTACTGAACCATTTTGAGAGTCATTAAATGACCTAACAGAGTGAAGTGTACCAACTTTGCAGGAAGGTACAAAGAAAAATAAAAGAAAAGACGAAAAAATTACAAGATTGTTGTGATTCTTCGACAGCTACTAAATTACTCCTGAGATGACCACCGGTTAATCTCCAGCTGAAGTTATTATACCACAAGAGTTGAATTCAGGTGTAACTTACTTTTATCCATACCTCTCAACTGTCCAGATTTTTGCCTCATATTTTTATTATATTATGTTTCTTATACAATTTGTGTTTTTTCTTGTAAATCACTAAGTATATTTGAGTTTCAGGATTCATATCATTCAGAATATGTATGTTAATGCAATACCAGCTATTCTATCAACTTTCTAGTTTATAACAGCTATATTTAAAATCTGTCCCTATTTGAGGCCTTTGTTACCCCATTATTTTTGACTTTCTCCAGATTTCTTACACTAAGAGTTTAAGACACATGCTTTTATCATATTTAAAAGCAAGCAGCCATTAGATACGGTGGGCTCAGAAAAAGATATGCAATAAGCATGCAAAGCTGAGGCAGTTTATTCGTGAACAATGTGAGGGGTTTGAACTATCCCAAAAGTTCTTAGTAAGAAAATGACATGGAAAACCTTGTAACAGTAGACTAAGACTGTACTGCCTTATAAATACTGAACAGCTAAAAAGGCATGTTTTAAGATTTCAAAAGTTATACTACTGAGTTGCATTTTTGTACTGAAAAAAGACGGTTTATACAAGTTCTCACAATAAAAAGAGATGTAATATTGATGATATTTAAAGATTAAGCCAAAATAGCACACATTAAGGTAAAATGTGAAGCTTAAAGTATATGCAATAATTATTCAGCCCACGCTGGTTATAATCCCTCCCTGACTTTGCAGTTTCCACTCTGCTACAGACCTAGACATTTTTATATTAATGAGCTAGACGACCTGGTTTTGCTAGTGTTGCTGCTTGTTTTGGCATTCTAAAGTGTACATTACACATGCTGAATCATTTCAGGTGTTTGGGCTTGTATTCCAAGTTACAACTACTACTGACATAAAAAGACAGTCCCATACAGATTCAGGAGTTTCCCCAGTTTATCAATAGTAGCAGGATGTCAGGTAATCTACACAAGATGACAACTGTTGTTGCAAGAATCCAAAATACCACTCGAAGGCAAGGCAGAGTGCAAGGGAGGACTGGGTCTCTTTACCAAACATAGTCATATTCCTATATCAACAAACAGCACTGATGATAGGGAAAAAACAGATCGAATGGCACCACACTAAATGATGTTTTCTGACATCAGCTATTAATGCCAGCAGTACACTATTCCCATATGCAGGTTGCAAAGTATTATTAGCCTTTATTGCTACATATAAAGCCAAAACTTGATTTCTTCAATAAGCTCTGATCTAGCCCTAGCACAATTTTGTCACTATAAACTATGTCATTACTTGCTATGACAAACCACATACATTGTTTTCATCAGACTATCTGTGAAATATAAAGTGCTGTATTTGGATTAAAAGAAAAAAACAAGAACAACTTGTTAACAACTTAAAATTTATTGCCTGAATTCTAAACTACAGTTAAAGAGCTGCTTGCTCAACAGCAATATGTTCGGTCATGTTCTTGACAAGTAATTTGGGATGGCAATGAAAAATGTGAGCATAGATAAGCTTTACCTTCAGCTGTCTGGTGTCTGTCTCTCTTCTGAGCTACAGCTTTAGGACACCTTGAGGCTTTTACACAACAAGCCTGCATCCACACAGGTAGTCAAAAATGGCAGATTGCCAAATTCGACTTTCTCCCCTATCTTCACTTAGAAATGCAATTCATTTCGTCAGAGGCAGGTCAATGTTTTGCAATGCAATGTTTGTGCTTTTCCTTCCTTCTCAGGTTATGTAGAGCTCTCTATAGATTGGACGGGCTTGTCTGACAATTGGTTACTCTTTGGCAGGATCCTGGACTATATGCACTTCATTAAACTGGCCTCAGTTTTGGCATATGACATTTATGTCATGAGATCTCCAAGACTGCACATATTGCTAGATAGTCTCTATAAATTCTAATGGACTATTGTGATACGAGATGAAAAGCGTTAACCATACAGCCTAGGACACTGGAGAAATCATGATACTTCTGAGTACAATGTTTATAACTGCAAAAGTATAATGCTGCAGAATTTAATAGACTCTGGGACTGGTTTACACAGTCATATCATTTCTTTGTACAAAGACTTGTACTATTGTATTAAAACATTGACAAAGTGGTCTGTATATTGCTTGGCATGTGTATACCATATATAATTCTTGCATATTTCATTATAATTTGACTTCTGTATACCCTGTTTCTTATTTTTGTACAAACAGCTTAGACTACAATTTGTATAATCAACAATAAGTTAACATTGAAATTCAAGTGAACTTTGTTTACTGTTAGGGCTCCAGTATGTCTGCGTTCTCACCCCATTAGAAATAGCTACAAAGAAACACAATGATGCCAGTCACTCAGAAAAGCAAGATTCATGTGATACCATTTTAGTGCAATCCTTTCCAAAAGACTTTCTGTGAAGAAAGAGAAATAATCACATGTCCTAGTCACAACTAAAGAATTAGCAGCTCTTGCAATTAAGCATCTGCAGAGAAATATTGCCAGAGCATGTTAGCAAAGAAAAGCAGTGCGGTATGCAGTCTGTATAGTAAAATATGAGGTGTTATTGGAAGTAAAAATTGTTATAGGTTTTCACAACAGCAGCCAAAGATTTCCTTAGAATCCTACTTTATTTTGATTTATTATGAGGATTAGCCAACCCTGGAGGAAGCCATTCAACCTTCTTACTGTGGCTAAAAAATATTTGCAAAATAACCGGTACAACTGCTTTGGACCTGACTTTACAGCTCTTACAACCTTGTAAAATCAGGAGTGAATCAGCCCGATCACATTAAATACATTTTTGGAGGTGAAAACCAAAGTATTTCAAGACTGGTGCTAAACATACAACAGTGCTTATGGTTATGCTGTCAATTATGGTATTTCCCACTGACTACTGAACAACATTTTTTTTCAGACAACGTTTAAAAATTATGTCTAATTAAGAGGAACTCAACAGTTACAGAGATGAGAAAGTTACTGAAAATGGATGAACTCTGAAAAAATTCCATTCTTTTTCCATACAGTGTATGCACTCTAGCTGCATTTCAGTCCAAAAAATGTACCCTCTTAAAACAGTCAAAATTGTACAATACTAAGAGGGAAACCCTCCTAAAATTAAAGACAAACTTTAAAGGATTTCAGGAGACTACTGGGATTTAGCAGCATATATTTTGAGCCTGCAGGAAGATCAGGGATTACTGCAATGTGAAATGTCTCTCTACTGAAATGCTGACACTTAAAATGCCATATGCTGACACAATGAAAAAAAAAATCCCAAAAATCCAGGAGAAGAGTGAAACTCGAACATCGCTCTTCTCATTTAAACTTCTTTTTTCCAGGGGGGCAATACTCCTTGAACCTCCTGATGTATGGGGTACCACCAAACTTATAAATATATCAACCCCAAGAATGTGATACTTTGGAGAAAAGGGAATATTCCTGGAAATGGCAATCGTGGACTTGGTATATGTAAAGTCATTTTTTTCGGCCATTCAGTGTCCATGTTCCCAGCCTTTCAAGTGGCTACCATGTGGAATGGGACTAAGGAGGGTCTATAAAGAATCAGATGTTCATTAAAATTTTCTAGTGATTTTGTACTAAAGCAAGACAGATGTTCAGGTTGCTGTTAAAGTGATTTGCTGATGTGAAATAACTTACATTTGCGCCATGTGTTCATCTCATCAACAAAGGTTTTCAGCGTCTGCTCATTTAAAGAAAAAAAATAAAAGCTTATATTTTCCCTATGCTACTGACACAGAGTGTAAGCAGTGAACTTTAACCACAGCTTAGGGAAAGCTGTATCCATAGACTTTAATGCACACACCGCTATGCATTCGTGTAGATGTGTCCATTAATGTCTGAGAACACAACTCAAGCAATCACTAAAGTGGGTCAAGGTTTAATAAAATAAAAGTTTACAAAGCATTTTACTAAAATATGACCCAAAAAAAGGTAGATAATGTACCTAACACTCAAGATGTAGCGATGCACTCAAGAAATTCAGCAAGTCACTTTACCAGTAGGGCTGAAAATGTATTGTGACTAGTGATAATCCCACCACTGCCAACCAATATGTGACATATGATGGTCCCACTACTGCAACCAATATGTGACAAGTAATCCAGGAGCCTGAATCCACACCACTGACACTGGAGAGGGACATGCACTTGGAATACAAATGGATACACTCAGTATTTCCAGATGCAGACTCTCTGCATTTCCCTGAAGAGCACACAGGGAACACATTCATCCCGGGATCTGGATTTGTCTATATCTGTCTGCCTCCAGGTCCCCGATATGACTCCCCACTGGTACAGCTGTAGGGTTAGGTCCTCAGCCAAGTGTTCAAGCCAGTGCTTCATGTCAATGCACCAAGTAGCTGACACACACACACACACACACACACACACACACCCCTGGGAAAGGCTGGCACAGATTTATCTGCTGTGCCCCCCTTCTGCCAAGAGAATAAGGTAGTTATCATTGCCACCAGACACTTCAAAATTGGCTCCTTTAATGCCATTAACAAAGGGTGTCCAATTATACTGCGTAACATTAATACTTATACAAATGGTAGTAGTTGACCAAGATCAGTAGGACTTCTGGAGAGGCCCACACAGTGTCACCAAATAAATATAAACACTCTCAAAGGTTAAGTACTTTCTACAAGGACAAACCGCAATAAAAGTTTTAAATATATTTAATAATAAATAATAAATGAGCATGAAAATACTGAATATATATTCACAGTAAACTCAGAGTTCAGATAACAGGAAATATTGAAAACAACATTGCTGGACAGACTCAGACAAATAAAGAAAAACAATATTTATTTATTTTATTTAACATTTGTTTACCGGGAAAGTTTGACTTGGAAAGAAGCCAATTTTCAGGGGAGGCCCAAGGAGAAACACTCCAGATGCATGTCTTTGTAACATGGGAGGAAACTGGAATACCTGGAGGAAACCCACACGAATGCAGGCAAGACATGTAGACTTCACAAAGAAGGCACCTTAGCTGAAAATCGAATTGAAGATCCTCTTGCTGTGAGGCGACAACACTACCACTGCACCACTGTGCCATCTATCTAAACTAAGCTTCCCTATATTCCTAACTGAACCTAGAATAATTACTATTCTCTAATAACTTACCTGATATAGCAAGGCACAATGAAATACATTGAGCAGTCTTTCTAGTCAAGTTCCCCAAAACAGAATACTCCCTCCTCAGAGATTACTCCCTGTAAAATATAATATCCAAGATGGCTTGCAGAATGACTTCATTTGGTCACCTGACTCTAGGTTCTCACAGTAACTCCCTTTGAAGCTGAGACAGGAATTTAGCATAGACGGCTACAATACACATCTTAAATGTTTATGGTAGTGCCTGGGGCTTATCCTCTTTTTACTGAGCTAATGAACAAAGGCTTCTTCCAGACCTAATGTCTCCAGTCCTGTTCAGCACTGTGGTGTGCTATTTTAATGGTTTAAAAGCTCATTTACATCTCCCTTATTTTTCTTAAAATAAGCCAGCTGGTTAACCATTGCTGTCCCAGTATCATCTATTAAAACATATACATTTAAATCAGTTACAATAGTACATGTACATTTTGTTTCATTCCAACAGGGTGCACTGTTGATTCATTTTAACACAAGCAACCCTCACAAATACATTTTCAGCACAAACATCTGTGCAAATGAGTTTGATATACAAATAAGAAACAATTATTTACAAAATTCCAGCTAGCTGTGTGGGCACATGTATATCTACTGACCTACT